>NC_091822.1:138028623-138283623 GCF_038994185.2 Dermacentor albipictus | reverse complement strand
AAGAGCAGGTTTGGCCAAAGAACGCGCACGCCTCGTTTCCAGCACAAGTGTTTCAGAATTTACGCGAAGGCGGCTTCACGTAGTTAAAAGCGTCGAGCTGAAGTAGACACAAAATCCACGCTCATCGAGAGCCTCAGGTAGTAAGAGAGAGAGCAACCTTATTTTACAAAGTGCTCTCTGCAGGAGCGACCGTCGCTTGTAACACGTCGTCACGTGGTGTTTTGGGATTTGGAAATTCCCTGGACGTGCTTATTCTTTTGCATGAGGAGTCCCCAGAGCATGGGGAGGAGGTGTTCTGGTGGAGCGTTCGCCCGCGACAGAGAAAGGAATGAGGTCAGGAGGGAGGGATGGAGCTACATAGGGGTGATATTTAGGGTGATCGCGTGTGCAGCGGACGTGGAGCACAGTCGCGAAACATTCAGAGTAGGTGGTATGCCAGCAGCGCTCTATGGGGCATGCGACGACACCGTTGACCAATGTCACTGCGAGGACTTGGAGAACGAGGAATGCGATGGTGGCGCTTACTTGAGAAGGTATGGTAGACGCGCGTGTCGGCTGTCGCATGTCTCGCAGTTTTGGGAGAGGCTCTTCTCTGCCTGTGCTTGGTGCGACAAGTTCTCAAGGGTCGCCGCTCTGTGCTAAAGCTGCAGCTGTTACAGTTCAGTGCCAATATAGGAATCTTTAAAGAGAACAGCTCGTAATGCCGCATTCGACGCAAATCCGCGTCGACCATCGGAGCAAAGGAACCCAGTATCAACCTACCCTACCCTCGCTTTTTCCGGAATGTCGTGTCTTATACGCAACATCGCGCCTCGGTAAACGCAACCGGACGGTGTCGCTGTTTCTATAGTATTGCTGGCAAACGAAGATATTGCAGGATATGTGTGCTACGATGAATTTCGTCGTACTTTCGGAGAGTTTGTCGGGTACCGTGATAGGTAGCGTCAACACAGAGCTTTCAATAAACCTCTAGGCTATATAAAAGTTTGAATGTCCAGCACGTGCTTACTGAACCTGCAGTGTAACACATGTTCGCTGTGTGTGTATGATATATACGAGCTGAATGTCGAGTACATCTCTGACGATTTTTTTTTATTTAATCGCTCAACCCAAGTTGTTTTACAAGTATTTTTTTAACCATGATCTCGCACTAACAGCGTTGACCATCAGCGACTGGCTGCAGCTGAAGACAGCGGGGAAGATGAAGATGCTATGCGGCCTACGCGTCGAGCTGGCGCCCGCATTCAAGGACGCGTTGGACCCTCGTGTAAAGACGATAGTGGATACTTTACGCTCCACCTACGCCGGTTTTGACGGCGCCGCGTTCTTGTGGATGGCTCCCGAAACGAGCCAGGAAATAATATTATACCAGGTGAGCAATGAAACGGCCATATATAAGGCGTTTCAGCGAACACATTCAAGAGTTTCGAAAGGTTTCCTGTGGCATATAGCACATTTCTATGTTCACGAGGTGGTATACTCGAAGCGGCGCACTCTACTTGCACAAAAAGTTGGAAAGCACAATTGACTAATTAACACAAATTCACTTGACGGCATACACATGTGGGGACTTCATCTTATATAAATCCTTATAAAGCAATCTTATTTTGAATAATTATGAAATGTTACGCTCAGTGCGCTAATATCGCATTCAGAAGCGGGAGTCCCGGCACGAAGAAAAAAAAAAGATGCGCCTCAAAGTATTGCTTTTGGGTGTTTCAAGCACATTTTCTCGGAACTTGGCGTGCTTTGCTTTGCTCTGTCATACCGAAATACAATTTGCCAGAATGCGGGACCATTACCTAATTGTAGAATACGATAAAAAGCTCCGTTGAAGAATATCTTCGAATATGACTAATAAAGAAAAAAAGGAAAGGAGAATGCTGGAACCCAATTTCTTTCATGTTTGAGACCTACATTTGTCGTGCCGACGCACGTCTCTGCAGTGCTGTCTGTTCTCATGCTTTCACAACCTACTTAATTATGTCACGGTGACGGCAACTTTCGATTTTGATGACCTCTTTTGTTGTGACAAGGCAAGTACTAACGCTGTGCCCGAGACCTTTTACGAGAACTTAACGATCACACGGTTGCTACACGCTTTATCTTATCCCGAAACTTTCAATATGTGTTTTATTCAGCAATGGGGCCCAAAATTCTAACGTGTGGCCGTGGGTCCTTGATTCTTCACGACAATTAAAGTTTTACTTTGCCTTATTCTGCAATCTTTACCCCAATATCTGAATGCATTCGTCAGGGCAGTGTCGTAACATTGCTCTGGACAGTAGCGTGTCGTACATTCCTGCTTCCCGACTCTTCCAGGCATTGCGCAGCTCACTCGGTCGGCCCAAATACAAGATCATTGCCCACATTGCGAGACTTCTCATCGATGCCTACAATTTCACCGATATGATAAAGTAAGTTAACGCTAATTCTTCATAAAAGTATTGGCACACGCGTAGGCAGAAAGTGATTCGGTGAGGCCAGACATGTGTCAACACTTTGTAGAAAGTGTGCCTGTGGAAGAATCCCCAATTATATAATCATGGAATAACTGACCGCATGAAGCAACTGTGACATGCTGCATTGCTGGTCAGACACGTGAGTATTGATAAATTTTCTGCTTGAACTACTGCCTACGAATCTGTTAATCAGACTCACAACACCGCCATGTGCGCTGTAAGTTATGTCATGTTCAAATTGAAATAATGGCCGATTTTAGTTTTCACGTAACCCTCCGTAATTATGCCTCAGTGGTTTCATTCTGTCATCGATACGCTGTTTTCTGCAACATTATCAAGCAGATAATAGAGTGGTCGCTTACAGGTATACACATAATTGGTGTTATGTCATGAATTTCGAAATGGGTAGTTTAAGTTTCCCAGGCAAACTTTTGTAGATGTCGATAATATAATGGTATGAACTAATACATTGTCTTCTTACTAAACTATCACAAAACAAGCTCGAATTTCTCATTTCTTACTGCCATGTTTACATTTAAGGTTGGAATATAACAAGCAACATATACACAACATATAAAAAAGCCATCCACCAGTGTCTTTGCTTATTACTGAACATATACTAAATGTTACGGGGAAGCTGAGAGTCGCAACTTTTTTGCCTTCATCAGAATGTGCTGCAAGACATCTTCAACGTTGTAAATCAACGAACAAATGTGCTTCCGCGATATGTATTACAACTAATCGGCAGTTCGAACAAATGGCTTATCGCAGACGACGATGACGTGTTTGATGCAGTAGATATGCCATAGCGTGTATTGGCTCTAAGTGTTATGTACCTGTACATTCGCGTTTCTTTCATTCAGGTATGTGGACTCCATTGTGATAAATACGCACGACTTTGCTGTCCATGGAAAGGCCTATCCACCTTGCATGTACCAATCCGGAAGCATCATAGATGTTGTGGACAAAAACTTGGTGCGTGAACAGATAGCTTGATAGTCACACCTGATGCTGTTCAACTAGTGCGCGTTGATACGCAACTTTACTGATGACCATTACTTCCTTGTTTCAAAGATGTTCTCACATCTGCGCCTAAATATTTATCTCTGTGTGAGGAAACTAAAGTCATCGCGCCATTCAACCTAGCGGAACGCCATCCACCCGTGTGTTTAATTTTTCATTTCAACATTCGCACAATTTGTTTCGCAGTGTTTTCAACCTAGAAGCAGCACTTGTGGTTTCCGTCGCGGTGCTCGATGGCGCTAGGCTTTGCGGAAATTGACTCACGCTTATTGTTCTGTAGGTGAGCGTGTACTTATGTGTTGCATGCTGCATGTTGAAGATAAGCTACGATAAGATAAGTAACGTCGTCGTGGTCCAACCAAACATCGTAAGTACAAATTACAGGCATATCGCACATTTCTTCTAAGAGCACATCATTTTCGATGATTCTTAGTTTAGGTGGCACTTGAGTGCGGCTGAAAAAAAAACCAGAAATCAGTGACCATTTGAACCCTTTGCCTCGTTCACTATGAACAGCATTCAAGTAACCCCGGTTCTTCGTTATGTTAAAGGCAGTCTTCATGAAGAAGCCCCTTGGCATTGCTTTGAAACACAGGTATTTATAGTGCCTTCCGGAAAACTCCTGAAATATATTGTCCTAAACAACGACGCTCACCTGCCTACAGATTTGTAGTTCCATCTATTGGTAAACAGCGCATGGATACAAGCACGATTAGCAAACCCTCCTGCGGTGGCCTTACCAGAGCATGCCTTTATTAGGTGATTCCTGAGATTGTTACTATTCGGAGTTCGAAGCATGTAGTCCTCCACCCTCCTGAAACTCTTATTATTTGCGGGTGTTTGCCACGTCCTTCTTCACGATGCGTGATGATACGATGCTTAAGTTTCGGGGCAGGCCGAAGAGAATGCTGCTTCCGAAGCGGCACAGACTTTAGCAGATAATATGAAAATGGCATCGATTAACGCGATGCAACCAACGCCTTCACGCTTTCCGCACCATAAAGCTACTCTTCGAAGACTGTTGGCTTTCAATACTAAGCGACTCGCCGTGGTGGCGCAGTCGCTTTGGTGTTGCGCGGCTAAGCCCCAGGGTGCGCTATCTTATCCCAGCCAGCACAGCCATATGCAAAACGCCCGTTTAGCGTACGCTTGGTAGACGTCAAAAAACCCAAGTGATTAGAAATAATGCGAAGTCCCCAACTACGGCCATACCGTAAAACTCCCAAAAAGAAAAAGAAAACAAGAATGTTAAGCGTCGTAGTTGTCGTGGTGACGCTCAAATTATATTCAAGTGACGTTCTGGCACCAATAGAATTCGCTCAGAGTTGTTTAGCTCTATGTACAAGGCCATGTTGTGAACATCACGCGAGAGTCTATAAATGTGAATAGGAGCTGGAGGCTGTCAAATCAAGAAAATAGAATAGTCACTGCAGTGCTGCTGACCGTTCTGTGCATCTGCTTCATGAAGCTCTCAATCTCGGAACAACTCGTTCAACGCAATGCGAACGCTGGTGCAGCGAGAAAAGAACGCATCGTAGAGCGCGCGCGCGCGCACTACAATGCGTTCTTTCCTCAGTGAACCGGCCTTCGAATAGCCCTGAGTGTAGCGATAGGGCGTATATACCACATTTGCGGTACATACCAGAGGATAAGGCCGGCGCGAAACAGTCGGTGACTGCCATCTACCCAATGCGAATGTCATCTGTTCGCTGCTCAAATCGGGGGTCATGTCGCGGATAGAACGGTTGGCTTGGTTTCGCACGATCGTTTGTTTCATTTAGAAGTGCATAGTCGCGTACGTTTGGCGAGTTCAGAAGGATCTGAGGTTCATGGGATCCGAATATCTAACTACTCCCCGTCTCGTAATCGGTACAAGCTGAGGCCTCCTAGTTCAGGTTGGACAAAGAAAAAGGTGTCAAAATGAAACTTGGAAGCAGAAAGACGTACGAAGTTGGTGTAGAGCGAGTTACTGAAGAGCAAATGCGTAATTATCAAAAAGATACAAGGACGAAATGAAGCATATATCCGCTCGTTCAAACAGGGCCCACACGAAACTGGGATCAGAAGTGTTGCATTATTCAACAAAATAGATAGGCCGGTCCTGGAGATAGTGTAATCTAGAAATGTAGGCCGATCCCGAAGGTAGCGTAGTCTAAAAAGATAGAAAGTAAATAAAACGAAAGCAAATGTTAGTTACAGAGCTCAGGTGTACGAATAAGAGGGAACTAAAGCAGGGTAAGGTGGCGTACTCACAATTAAGGCTACTCAACAACGGTTGATATTCAAGAAGCCAGCGTTTTATGTGGGAGCCTCTCTTCCTTCCCGGATAAGGAACGTGGAAAAACGTGAAACAACAAACCACATCCTCGCCGGAAGGCTTTGTTTTTCTTCATTGTCAACGACATGTTGACTTGCCTTTTCTCTTTTGTATTGTTCTTTAGGAGAGAAAAGTGTGAAAAAATAATAAACATATGGTAGGTTTATTTCCCATAGCTTCTTAAAGCGGCTCATAGTAAATACATATTACATTATCTGCGTTGCAAGGGCTTATTTGGTAATTCCTTTTGCCTCGTGGTCGTACTTAGGGGGGGGAGGGGGAGGGGGCAGGGGGTTGGTGGGAAGAAGGCGTAATGCAAGAACACTAGTGCACTGTGCATTAACGTACATTAATTGATATGAATTCTATTATCTGAATAAAATTTAACTCAATTCAGTTCAATTCCGATCACTTTAAAGTGCAATATGTGGTCACAATTAATCCAGAGTCCTCAGCTAGGGCGCGCCTGATAATCGGTTTTGACATGTAAAAACCCAGAATTTATTTAAAATTTTTATTTCGTTTTGTTTTAAAAAATATTTTGTGCAACCAGCTACGACGAGACGTGGTTAATAAATATGATATTCTGTGCCATACCTGTTACATTTAGAAAACAAGCTAAATGTTTTTGTTGGATATTTATTGCGTAGGAAACGCAAAATCTAAATAATAGAAGGTGTGCATAAACGCAAAATAAAAAGACGAGAAAGAACGCTCATTCGGAACTGTACATCCCCACCTAAAACACATGGTTTTTCATTATAGGTAAGGCTTTTGCAGGCGTAAAATAATGCTGCCTCATGGCGGATAGGTATATAATTATTTAGCTGGTTCGTGTACTTTGTGAAGCTAAAGGGGCCCTAACTTACACGGCGGTGAAAGATTGACACGGATGCCCTCTCGATCTGCTTCATTCCGTAGGTGGATGTACTTAACCGCATCCTAACGTTGGCTCCATTCCTGAGTACAAGGCTGGTGCCAACCGTGTCGACTATCGGCAAAAAGTACGTCTTCGAAGACGCGAACAACGTGAATGTCGGTGACCGCGTCGACCTGTCAAAACCTCCGGTGGACTCTCCTCTCTTCAAGGTGCGCATATTTCGGTCTTGAATGCCTGGTAGGCTCCTTAGAGCCTGCTTATGTTTCCTTTTCTTCGGCCCTTGCTCACATAAGCGGCCACTGTGTATTCCGCGTTTGCGGGAGTGGGAGTTGTGTGAGCATTTACTAAGAAAGCAGATGTGAAATTCCAGCACCTATTGAAGTTTAAGCTGAGCACGAAAGGCAGAAGTAGTCTGACGCCCATGACGAAAAGGGGTTGACTTCGAAAACCGACTCTGTAGGGGAGCTATATGGATGCACTCAGAAAGCAATTAAGTATATGCTAGCTTCGACTCATATATCAGTGCTTTCACAGGAACGATATTTCTACTGACCCCCGATGAGTACTGACGTTTCATACTTCATTCTTTCTTTGCGCACTGCGGTCGACAGGCTGTTGTCGGTTGCTTCCTCTAATTGCTGGGTATCTAATTAGCACTCAAAATAGAATAGGCGCCAAATACGCACTGTTCTGTTTCACTGTTCACGCAGTTTTGTCAAGATAGAACTGCATGGACCACGAAGATGGACAACAAAACAAAATGCGACACAGCCTTCAACAACATGAAAGAATGGATCGGTTTCGAAAGCCCGACGTCCGTCGCGATCAAGGTGCGTGAAACTTCAAATATACACCGCGTGCGCTTGTTTCACCTCTCTCACATTTGTTTTTGACACGTTTAGACAATAGAACACTTACGTGTGTAGATGCCTGAGTATTACCAATGGTGAAAATTTACAACGTGCGGCCACTTTACGCACTCAAGTGACGAGCGCTTTCCTATAAACAGCAGGCTGATCTCTGCTGAAATTTCGCGTAGACGTACAAATTCACGTGAAGTTTGGCTTTGTACCCCGTTTGCGTGAATTCGTTGCCAGTTTCACGCATGATAAATTCAAAGTAAAAGTCGTGTGTGGCAAGGCCACTCATTTTTTTTTATTTTTGTCGCAAGAGAACGCTGAAGTCATCTGTCAGGGCTACGCCAAAGGCGCGGAGCCCTAAGAAACGGCGCGAGCGCTCCGTTGCAGTGAAATCGACGTGTTTTGAGTTGCATCGTCGCTTACGGCGATAGCCCCAGTTCAGATTTATTGTGGAGCGAAACGCCATCTTATGTATGTTACGCATGTTAAGCATGTTATGCGAAAGAATGAAGTGGCCCATTGAGCGAAAAAGCCAGTGTCTCTTGCAGCGTACGGCATCTAAATTACCATTGGCTGCGACCCCCCGTTACTGGTGTGCCTCGATGGAGGAAACACCTGCTGCCGCACCAGGCGTTGCTTGAGGAGAAAGGGCATGCTTCACGGTGACAACACGTCACCCTAGCTCCGCCTATGTTACCTTGCCTGTGCTATCCGCGCGCTACTTGACTGCACAAGCTCTTACCTGCGTTCTAAATCCACTTCGGTAAGGGCTGAAAAAATGAAGTAAAAAAAACTGAATTGATTACAAAGCAAAAGGCTGGGGGTAGTCATTCTGAAACCTACGGCTCAAACCGCGCTAGGAAGCCGAGTGTGTTGGCCACTGGGCTAAAGCAGCGCCTCCTAGATAGTAATCAGTCCTGTATGCTCCGGTATATGACATCATGCAGTATACTTAGAAGAACATTTCTATTGACAAGCCAGATGTGATAGAAGCGGTGATGTCAAATCACCGCGGCTTGCTCAGGAGCGTGCCCATTATGTTCTATGGCAGTCGGTATTGATAGCATGACGTCACAGACCGGACTGCACCGGCCTTGTACTATCAAGGTGATGTCGACCCAGCGTTTCAACGTGCTCGCTTGCCCGCAAGGAGTTTATAGCTGGAAGGACCACTTCGTGGCATTCCATTGGAAATTAATACTTTAGCACTCACAGCTCATAAGAAGTGTTGAGGTGTCCTTGAAATTTAAACTTCATGTATAAGTTGCACATCTCTGCGAAGTTTGGTCAGAGATCAGCTAGCGGTTTAACAGGTGAGGCTTGCAACAATTAACATCTAGCCAGATTCGAGCCCACGGTGTGCCAGCGGCATTCTAATGGCCAGCGACGGCCAGATCGGCTACCTTATGCCCGGGCGCGCAAGGCGATTTCCAATTCGTATTTATCTGTTGCGCTTTTTGCTTCAGGAATGCCCCTCGCCGCTAGAAGACCGCTGACACGTAATGCGGTCGACGCTCGCGCCATATCATTAAACATTGCAAAGGCGTACACCAGGGGCTCTCACTTATGCCACATTCAATAGAGTATAAGAAGAAGCCAACAAACACTGACACCTAGGACAACATAGAGGAAAATATTTGTGCCTAATAATTAAACAAAAAGACAATAAATTAATGGAAATGAAAGTGGCTTAAAAAGCAATTTGCCGCAGGTGGGGAACAATCCCACAACCTTCGCATTTCGCGTGCGATACTCTACCAAGTGAGCTACCGCGGCGCCTTTTCCCCATCCACTTTCTTAGGTATTTATGTTTCCTAGTAGAACCCTGGGAGTGTTAGCCAGCGCCACCACTCACAGACCTTGGCGTGGTACACCCTTTCTGCCACAGGCATCACGAGAAGTGATCTTTTTTGGTGAAGGCAACCGGTCAATAAACCCACACATGTTATCGGAAGGCATCAATGTTGCCGGGTTCGAGACCCTCGTTATGTAATAAACGAGAAGCAAGGAGGTTAAGGGAGGGATCCGATTTTTATTAGCCATATAATACGAAGCCAACAAACACTGACACCTAGGACAAAAGAGGCGAGATTACTTGTGCCTAATCAATGAAATAAAGAAACGATATATTAATGGAAATGAAAAAGGAAAAAAAGTAGATTAGTGGCGGCGCTGGCTAACACTCCCAGGGTTCTACTAGGAAACATCCCAAGAAAGTGGATGGGGAAACGGTGCCGCGGTAGCTCAATTGGTAGAGCATCACACGCGAAATGCGAAGGTTGTGGGATTGTTCCCCACCTGCGGCAAGTTCCTTTCTCAGCAACTTTCATTTCCTATAATGTATCGTCTCTTTATTTAATTTATTAGGCGCAAATAAATTCCCCTATGTTGTTTTAGGTGTCAGTGTTTCTTGGCTTCCTATGATGTGACCAGTAAATATCGAGCCCCTCGGTTAAACCACTTTCTTCTCGTTTATTCAATAGAATAGTCAGACAGTGAAACACAGCTTTCCCTCTCGGACTGCTAGTCAGGCTCTCACTTTATTTAGGCCGTCCAAAGTTGCTTGCTTGGCATATCTCGGTACTCCACAAAGTAATACTGCAGCCCAACAATCGCTTTTTATGCAATCGTATCCTTTTGCCAATCACAATTGAAAAATACACCAAAACGTTTGTGATTTGTAGTGTAAACACCTGCACAGTTACATCTTTCCTTTGGTGCACGCTAGGCAGGTCTGGGGATTTCTAGTGTACCCAACGCAGTGGCCTGATGCTGCCTTGCGTTGAGCACCACAGGGTCTCTCGTGCTGTCTAGTAGTAGTCTACTGGCCCAGTCTAGAGCTGCCTGGTGCGCACATGACAGTGGTGGGGTGCTGCCTAGTGTCCACACTACTGTGGGCTAACTAGCGCGCACATCGCAGTGACTTAGTGCCGTCTAGTGCGCCCACCATGGGCATGCGGTGCCTGCGGTGCCAACAGGCCTGCGGTGCCTGTTGTGCACGCCACACAGGTCTGATGCAGTCCAGTGCGCTCACCACGGTGGCCTAGTGCTACCTGGTTCTGTGCGCATGCTACTGTGGTACGGTGCTGTCTGGTGGGAACGCGCCCGTGTGTCGTAGTGCAGACTTAGTTAATCTGTCATGAAGCGAGTCTGGTCTTGTCTGCAATGTTGCAATCTCCTTTGGCGCAGACCGAGCTGGTGAAGAAAAAGAAACTTGCGGGCATCGCTGTTCTCAACATAGAGCAGGACGGCCGGGAAGCCTGCACCGGCGACAAGAAGCCGTACCTGCTAGGTGCGGTGCACCGGGGCCTCCGTGTGCCTTGAAGGAGTAAACGAACGTTGACCGCCTCCCACGTGGAGTTAGTAGTCGAAGCACATATATGAAACAAGCAGGAAACAGCAACACAACGTCTCGTCTTTGTTACATTTTTCTCGATCGCATTTTCGGCGCCATTTGTGCCAGTGTTACCCAATGAAGGCTTGAAAAATCAAACCGTACACTTACATGTTGAAATCCAAAGAAAAAAAATCACCAAGAGAACACATTGCAGTCGTTATTAAAAGTCTCGTTTAGTACATTCTTTGTGTGTGAGTGGTTGCGTACGACATTGCATTGCAGAGTAGTATGAAATCTGATAAAATGGCTTTTATTTTGTGGTTTGGTTATTCCAATGATAAACTATAGCAAAATGCAACTGTGGAACGTGTTGCAGCAATCTGCTACATGTGCATATATTAGCTGAATTAGTTTATTTTTCATAAGCTTTCTCTAGAATTATATTTATTCCTTTACTTCTTCAGTGTGGTCGCGGGTAAATTGGCGTGAAATGCAGGTGCACACAAAGAAATGTACGCTGCTTCAATGGTTTATTCGCATATTTAGTCAATGAGATCAAGTCGGTGATTAAGGTGTGCTAACGGCGATAAGCCTTAGCGCTCCCCAGTATGCCACAGCCGCTCGCCTTCTCTCGACCATGGTCTGATTATTGCACGGGGGCATGGGAGTTTCATGCCAAAAATAATGGTAAATATGTAAAAGTTACCATATGTGCCCTAACAGGTTATAGTCGAAGTAGTTTGTACAGTTCTCATGGCATCGGGATGATTGCTAGCTTGTTCATGTTGAGAACATATATCGTGAGTCGGTCTGTCACTGTACACTTGGTGGTTATTATACTAGTCTAACGCCTTAGCATCAGGAGTGTCAAATGCAAAAAAAGTGTGTGTGAAATGAGGAAAGCGGGGCACATAGTAGAGGTGTATATATATATATATATACATATATATATATATATATATATATATATATATATATATATATATATATATATATATATATATATATATATATATATATATATATATATATATACCTCTACTACGTGACACGCTTCCCACATTTGTCCAACTAACGGTGGTCTCTTCCTGTCCACTGTCTGTTGCACTGCACCCCTCGAAGAGGCAGGCATGTGCGCCGAGCTGGCTCCTCGACAACAATTTGCAATATGGAGAATGCGGGTGGACCCGGCATCTCAAAGTGGTGCGACATAATGCTCAAGCAGTCTTGTCGAATTTACCACCTAATCACCACTGGCTTTTGTTTTGAAAGAAAACTGTACAGTTTATGTTGAGTAGTGCATTTTTTTCTCAGTTTTGCTCTGACGGAGACGTGTACAGTGGTTATTATCGTCTTCACGATTACTGTGTGGGGGCGAAACATGACTAGATAAGCGAAGTACGTGAAGATAAGGCAAAGAAGGGCAAGGATCACAGATACTGAAGGAGTACGTCATATCTGAAAACATCAAGAGGTCTATACAGCTTTCTGTACACTCGCAGGTGCTGGACACCGATAGGCTCAGAAGAGTATTTTGAAGGCTACGAAATTCGCACTATATCTAAAAGGAGGAAGCATGCTGTGTATATTCTGTGGTGGGTCAGCATTAAATGTTGCCGTGCAACAAACGATTTGCACTAAGAACAAGACAAAGTACTATCAAACTGCAGAACAATGAAGTGCTGGGTGAGTTTGTACGTATTATGAGCCTAGTAAAAGCACAGAATAGATGAAATGCATACAGCGGAATACAAAACATGGGTGCCCGTGTAGGGTCTTTTACTGTTATTTGTCCATTCAACGCTGTTATTGTGGGTTCTTAAAGCCTACTAAATCATTGTTGTGCCACCCCTTTCCCCTCTAAGGCGTTATTTTTTTCAAATTAGCACCCAGAAATCTGCAATGTCCATAATAAAGCAAGTAGTAATGCTCCTTATGTTCTCCTATACTTGCTCGCCATTAAACTTCGTGACTGTCAGGTACGCTGTTCTAAAAATATCTTGGATCGTGAACTAACAGTGAGAAACCGCAACACAGATTCATTGACCCGAAAAGGCGGTGACTTAACAAACGTTGCTCTTTTTCTTGGGCGTCGAGTCTGAATCACAGCTGCAAATAACCGTCGTGCTGAAACACAATATACTTTAATGAAGTTCAGTGTGAGAAGGTTTGAGGTGCACCGTTAGAAGCAGAGCAATTTAGCTGCCACTGCGAAAATCAATCTCCGATTAAAAGAAAAAATTGGGCTCGTGTATGGGCTATTTACTGAATTCAAATCGCCACATTCAGACTGAAATGCAGCGAGCGCTACGGTGTCAGGCATCCAATAAAGTTTTGAATCTTAAATCTACAGGGACTAAATTTTCTACGTGCAGCATAATCGGCCCAGCACAGGGTATCTAATAATCGCATCGCATTCTTTGTCATGTCTTCTCAGAATTTCGGTGGTCTATTGCCGCAAATAATTTTGCATGCTACAACCTTTCAACACTATTTCAGGCAATAAACTGCCAGACAATGTACAACAGTGTCAAAGATTGTGGCGCAGTTTCACTCGACACGCTGAGCGCCTCATTCCTTAAGTACGTTGCATTTAGCGGAGGAGTCTGATGCCACCCTTGCCTAGACTTGTTTGGTTGAAAGCTTTGACTACGTGATGACAAACACCATTACGTGTAGACTTTTTATTTCTGTGTAACGTTTTCAAACATGACCCCCAGAGCTGCGTGGTTTATTTCTGCTAACGACCAGGAATGCCCCTGGGGTCAAATGTTAGTGCACCTGAATTCCGCAATCACAGTGGGTATACAAGGTACATCAGCTTGCGTAGCGAATAGCTGTACCGTACTGTCCTACTGTTGTTGAACGTTTTCTCTCAAATATGAGTCTCTGTGACTAAATATTTCAGTTTGTAAGAGAATGCGCTGAACTCAAAAGCGTGCTTTCCCACTTTCACGCATATGAGTCTAACACTTTTTCCATGAACCTTGCTTGTCAACACTCAAGTGAACATAACTGGTCATAACTCCCTCTTTCTCTTTTCTTTAAATTAAACCTTATATGGTTCACTGTTCCCTAATATACCTATGTGCTTATCGAGAACTAGTTCAATAGTTCAATATCGCGCTTGAGATCTCGAACAACGTTAACGTTCTTTTTAACACACTTCGACCATGCTCTCACTGCTCCACGGCAAAAAAAAAAGACATTTGTAATACTCTACGTCGTCGCGATTGGTAAAGTTCGACATAAATGCACACGCTATTACCGTCTTCTAAAACATATGTACGCTTGGTCCATATTGTAAGAATAAGGGTTCATAATGCACACAGAACGTTCATGGTGCTGTACAAACTGGTAACACCTATGGCTCCGTGGTCCAAGGTCAACCTTTGTGGCTATGTGAGTGAACAACGGGTAACCACATCTGTATGAAAGTGCGATCAATGTTTGGCAACTACATTCGTTCTAGAAACTTCACTGCCTTGATAGAGCCAGCTTCGTTCACAATTGTGTCGCACATAATACCCTTCCCCAGCATGGCATCCTCGAAGCCAGAGTCCCTTCGATCCTGGCACTCACACGGCAAGTGACCGTGTGGCGTTCGCTGGTGAATTGCTGAGGAACGTAGAGAAGAAGGCAAAATGTCACCGTTCCGTGTCGCGTGCTCGCGTTGGCAGTACTGCTGCGCCAAGATAACGGATGACTCATAGCATGGCGCGTACGACTCGGGCGTTGCGATTACGGGACCATCTTGTGACTCCGTGGAGGTCAGCGACTCCAGCGTGGTCGTGGTGGTGTCAGTAGAACTGTGCCTCAGAGAGTTTCTCGCCAAAGCAAATCGGGACTTCCGCAGTCCGCCACAGTACGAAATCCTTTGCGGCGAGAAGGCCATGCTCATTTCGTGCTCGTCAAAGGCGAATGATCGGCCTCGTTTAAGCACTGGTCGGCGATGGTATGCGGCCACTGCAGAGGTATCATACGCGGAGGAAACTTTTTCGTAACTGTGTACTTGCGCGACGCTGTCAACCGTGGAAAGCCTACTGTACATTTCTCCACAACCGAGTACAGCTGATGTGCTGTTCCTCGAGTCATAGGTGGCATGGCTTGGCGTCCGGCACCGGGACGAGTCGACAAAGTGACGGCCCCACATCTCCTGGCACGAGCTGCTATTGCACGATGGGCCGTGCGCTTCGATCAACTCCTCACGGTTCGCGAAGCGACCCCGAGTTCGGAAAGACATGCTTCGGTCGCCTCCCGTATAAGTGGTGGACTTCACAGCTGTCACCTCTGAGCTGCGCGGGGGCATGCTGGAAAACCGTGCCGACATAAGTTTGGAGCCGTCTAACGATGCTCGCCGGTTGAAGCCGCTCCTCATGGTGGCGACGCGTAGGCTGGGTCCAGGTTTGCACCTGTAGCGCCACTGCTGCTGCTGGTGTGACTGTAGCTCTTGTGTCGCGCTGTCTATGAATACGGGGTGCTCCAATGTGATGCAAGATCTCCGGGAAGATGACCGCCTTGAATCTGTCGTGATGGTGACGATCTTCCAGTCGCCCGTCTTGCTTTGACACAGCGAGTGTGCGACGAAAGGCGTCTGGCAGTCGGCGCTCTCTCTGGGGTGCAGCGACGCTGCGCTACCAGGCATCTTCATATCCTCGGAGCACTTTCTCTCTTGCAGCGGGCTCTGATGGCTGTGATGGTAGCCTCGCGGAGAGAAGAAACTGGGCTTACGCGTTAGGCGGGTGAACATCTTATGCACGTGTTTGCGCATCACCTTGCTTCTGATGACGTACAGGTACGGATTGATGAGCGACGAGCAGAAGAGGAGTAACATGGCGATGGCCGGAAGGTCATGCAGCGCAGTCTTGCGTGTTCGCGCGTGCGGCTCCACCAAGGTCATGGAGAAGAAGGGAAGGAAGCACCCCGTAAATGAGACCACAACCAGGACTCCCGTGCGTAGTGCCTTCCACTTGTCACCGAATATCGAAGACGCTTGACTAAGCGAAGATGTTCGTTTAGACCAAGCCAACTTCCTGTGCAGGTAAGGAGACGCATGGTTTCCAACTTCCGTTGCCACCATCGAGGGCTGGCTGATCTCGTTGCCAACGGCGTGGAAGTTTAGGCGTGTGCACGCGCTATTGCGGCGAGCCGCTTTCAACATAGACGCGTATATCCACGTGATCCGGATAAACGGAAGCAGGAAGCCTACAACGCAGAATACACATGAGTAGGCTATCGTGAGAAAACCGGTGTCCTGCCAGGCTACAGTGCACATAGCCCAGCTTTCTTGGTATTTAATGTCCGAGACTCCGCAGAGCGGTGGCAGTGCTACGACAATGGCGACGAGCCAAGTAGATACGATGAGACCACTCGTTCGTTTCTTCGTGATGGTCATCGAATAGTGCAACGGGCTGTTCACGGCACAATTTCTGTCCACAGCTATGAGGAGAATGGAGAAAACATTGGCTAAGGTGAGGCACAGGGAGAGGGTGCCGTGTATTTTGCACCACACGTCTCCGAATATCCATTCTTGGAACATGATGGACGCGAAAATGAATGGGAGAAGGGTGAAATTCTGTAGGAGGTACACAATGGCCATGTTCAACACAAACTTGTTCGAAGTCATGCGAACCGATGGCCGCTGATAGAAGAGAACAAACACGAGGCCATTGACAGCGACGCTCGAAACCATGATAACCAGCAGAAGCGTGAAGTGGACTTCGAGGCGGATGTACCTGAACGACAGCGACGATTGGTTGTCTTCTATGTCGACCGCGCGGTCGGAAGCGACTGCGCTGGCTTCACCGGACGGCACAAATGGCAGGATTTCTGATGACTGGTCCAAGGCAATGAAATTGGGGAAGGCTGGAGCTTGGTTGCGGGCAGTAAGATTGGTGCTGATTGCACCGAGGTGCGGAGTTAGAGCAAGGCGTTCTCGTTCAACGTTCAATTCCATGGCTTGTCGTCACCAAGAAGACGAGCAATCAATGCCGGGAAATGGCATTTGGCACGTCATGCTGCTTCCAGGCGCACCTGCGAATACATAACAAAGAAAGAGGAAACCGAATTAGTGTAAAATTAAAATATTTTAATTAGCACTACGCTCCTGAAATCTACTTTCAATTAGCGCAATGTAATCTTAGTTACTGCTCATTTGTTTGCGGTGATGACGCTTGCTCAAAATAAAACCCACGGCTGAAGCGACTATAAAAAAGTTGTAAGAGTGATCCCAAATATAACACGTCGGCATAGTACTCCATATATTACGCAGGTGTCGCTTAGATCCATCTATATTTAAATCAACGTCTCTGCGCTTGGCTTTGTCAGCCCACCTCGTGCTCTCCAAAATACTGATAACTTCAGTTTCTCTGAAAGTTGCAAACGAACATGCATCTCAAACCGGTGGCTGGCAGCCCATTCTGTCCAGAGCAATACAATGACTAATTTAAATTACGTAACGGTAGGGCCCATCTGCCAGATAATCTTTGAGCATGCTCGAAGGCGGTTCCGTTACAGGGCCGCAATATTCCCAACCGGCAGCAGTGGGAGACCCTCTTGCCCAGCTCAGACAAGCGAGACCCAGTCTGGGGCATACAGCTTGCCGAATCAGCCGCTGAGACTCAGGGGATCCCGGCCATCTGCCAGGCGGAGCGAGGCTGCGTCCGCCCCCGTGATTGCTTGCATCAATGAAAGTAGACTCTCTCTCTCTCTCTCCCTCTCTCTCTTAAAGCTGTGTTTTCCAACACCAATGCCTTAAACTCAGGTGCAATGTCAAAACTAAATTTCTCGCATCAGTCAGTCACTGCGCATCAATTAAGGAAGCCAACATGGCAATCTGAAAGGAATCATTGGAAAATGTAAATGTCAACAAAATAGAAAAGAACGTAAAACACCCTGTTTGCCATCTTTCCCAGAAAAAAAGAAATTGGGAAAATAGTGACGTAGTTGCTTCAGCCCTTTGTGAAATTGGAAAATGCTTCAGCATGTGCTTTTCCATCTTTTCTGGCACAAGTGTTATTTCTTGACGCGTTCTAATGACTGCACTGCAATTTTGACCGTCCGTGGTGGCTCATCGGCCATGGCTACTTTCTTTTCGGCACAGCATTTCGGGTTCGATTCCATGCCGCGGCAGCCCCATTTTGAAGAGAACAAAAGAAGAAAAGCCTCTGTGGGTGCAATAAAAAAAACTTCCTAGTTTTATACAACGTAATTCAACATTTTATTTATTTATTTATTTATTTATTTATTTACCTATTTATTAGGGTAACTTAATAAATTAGAATAATTGCTCAATACTATACTTTTTTTTGAACAAGAACAGCCAGCTGTTTTCTGCAGCAGGAGTGAACCAGTATGGAAGCACAAAGGGAAAACACCTTGTCCCCCAAGAAAAAGAAGAATGCGTGAAAGTGAAACAGGAAATGCCGCGGTGACCAATAGAGCTCTGGCTGCCTAACACCCATCGCGGAAACATATCCCAAACAACCCATAAGCACAGAACATTCCTTGAACTGCGGCGACGCTTTCTTTTTCTTCAAAGGAAAACAAAGCCGCCGCGTAAACATGAGAGCTATCCCACAGAGCGTTACGGTGTCAAGCAGCGGAGCATGAACAGGAAACGCCAGCGATCGAAACGAAAAACGCACGCTGATGTGCTGTCGCCCAAGGAGCGACTACCAGTGTCGCTCGTTGCCGAAGCACTCGCGAGGTTGTACGCCCGACCTCTCGTCAGAACGCTAATCTGCCCGTGGTCCTTGGTACTTGAAAAACAGCTTGCGTCGCCACGGGGTCGTGGCCCCGGTAACGTTACGTGGCACCATTGAATGTAAACATACAGGCCGAGGAGAAAAAAAGCGTGGAAACGCGTTGTTAGTGGCAGATCGACATTCGCTTCAAGGTCGCAATAGAACGGGAGCAAACATGAGGCGTTGGCCTTCGCCTCTTGTGTTGCGTGAGGCTGCGAAGTCGCAAGCGCCGCACCCGCCTTCCTGCGTCCACTATTTGTCCCACTGTACGCGCGGCCTTCGCACAGTCGCCTGCGGTGTCGACCCTCTCCAGGAATTATCGTACTCTGACGCCAACCCTTGACCATTACATGTTGAAGGGTTCGGGCTTTTCGCGTTGGACAACGAGGGCTGCTTCAGCGAAACTTTTACGGCGACGACAAGGTTATCTTAACGATATCACACGTTTCACAACAATTCACGTTTGTAAATCAACTGGTACGTTAGAATTAAAGGGACCCCTTTATATCAGGCCGGGGAATCCGTTCCAAAATGATAGCAATGCCATTTTCACCGTTTCGGCAGTGTGTTCTGTTTTTCGCTGTCGTCGTTCCCAGCCATTTCCCAAGCGGAGCTGCATGGCCGCAACAGCGTGAAGGTTTTTTAGAGTACAAAATTCTAAAGAATTAAGGTGTCTTGCTTAGTAGAGAGCTGGAAAATATTTGTCGTCTTTTCTACCTTTTCCTTCAACTCGTGCCAGCGTATTTGTTCGTGTTGTCATGTCAGAGTGATTGTTGTCACTTTCGCGTATTTACTTGATGGTGCGAAATTTTTGGAGATATAATTTAATGTTCAGCCCTTAACTTTATTTGTGCACGCGGCGCTATTATTTAACGATCCCGACGGTTGGTAGTGCTATAATTACTGATGTCGTCCTCATTGCGTTTTATTGTTGTACTGGTGGATCACTGACGAAGATAAATACGCGTACACTCCATTGACAGGAGCTTTCAGTACTTTATAAGCTTTTCAGTGAAATAAAAATTAACTTACGCGTTTCTGCACTTAAAGCTAGCACTGAAGGTACCATTCATCACTGCAGAAATGTTTAATAGAATTTCGTTCTAGAAAGGAGCTCACCTCATTCAGCCGAAACGGTTTTTTATTATCAGTCGTATATCTATATCTTCCTTCTCTTTTGTTCCTGGAGAAATGTGTTATCCTGCTACTAGCTCGGACCATATTCAGTAGCAGCTGTTTCTAATTTTTTTATACGTATAGATTGCATTTCCTTGAAATGCAAATCCAATTGTTTGGGAAAGAATTCGCCTATACAATCGCTGCTTGGTAACGAGGCGCTCAGCTGATTTAAAACTATTAGATAAGCGAAAGAGAGAGCATGGGCATATTTACTTATCACTTAGTCCGGTACCCTGTAAGCTATTAGAAGTTTCTGCGTTGCTATTTTCCTGTGGCAGCAGCGAGCGGCTCTCAGATGAAATGCTGATATTGCTTTGAAAAACAAACTACTCATTCGCACGTTTCGTAGAACGCTGGTCTTTTCTTCAGGGTCACTGTACGTACGTATACGTATGTCGTAGTCATCGTTGTCATAAGCGTCGGCGTCGTTATTACCATCATCATCATCATCATCATCATCATCATCGTCGTCGTCGTCAGCATCATCATCAAGATCATAATCATCGTCATCGTTTAATTTATGTACGCTGCAGTACAAAGCCCCCTCTCTGACATTTCTATTTGTTCTTGTGTTGCGTCAACTGAATCTGCACTAATTCCCAAATAACGCGAATAATATTATTCCAAAATAGTAAATTCCCAAATAACATCGCACCATATCGATCCATCGCTCCGCCGCCCCCACTCGCGTTTTTGGCACTCCGCACCAATTCCGGCACTGTTTTTTTTATTTATTTGCGTGTATCACCTACAATCAACCAATGAAAGAAAAACATTTTAGGTATAAAAAATTAAAAGGTTACTTCTCACTACCAACATTGTGATTGCTCATGTTTCTATAACTTAAGCACGAGTGTATTAACAGAACTAGATGTATCAGCGCGCATGAAAAAAAGCTGTTAAATAAGTTAAAAAGAAGACAATAGTGTTTTGTACCCACCCACATATATTGAGACAAGACTTGAACTGCGCATTTTCATATAAAGGTGTCGTCATCGCAAAACGTTCTACGCTATACATGAAAACCGTCGCGTCCGCATCACGCAATACCGCGCCACCTGAAGTTCAACTTTACAAATGCGCATGCGATAGCGTCGACTACGATGTTTTCCAAAACGCTGTTCAAGTATACGTATGTGCGTCACGCGTAGGGATTTGCTAAAGGAGTGCAATTTGTCACAGCGAAAGTATTCCCCGCTTTATCGCCGCAACAAAGCTTTCGCGAAAAATTCTGCAACGAACTCAATGAACTTAACATTTTTGGAGTTCATTCGCGGCTTTCTTTTTTGTTTAGCTCTCTGGCTTTCCTTCTCTTCCCGCTACAATCCATATTTTCTACGATTTATTCTCTCTCTGTTGTTTTTCTGCCATTTTTTTTTTGCGGGCATGGAATTATCTTGGATCCGTATCGTTAATTCTGAGCAGTCAAGGTTTGTCAGATTGGCCGACAGTAATATGTGGCACTGAACCCGCCGGGATCGCTCAGTGGCTGTGGTGTTGGGCTGCTGAGCACGAGGTCACGGGATCGAATGCCAGCCGCGGCGGCCGCATTTCGATGCGGGCAAAATGCGAAAACACCCGTGTACTTAGATTTAGGTGCACGTTCAAGAACCCCAGGCGGTCGAAATTTCCGGAGTTCTCCACTACAGCGAGCCCGACAATCAGAAAGTGGTTTTAGCACGTAAAACCCCATAATTTAATTTTAAATATGTGGCACTGAGTGGGACATGGCGTCTCATTGTGTTACCGAGTCATTACACTAAGACGAAGCTGAGCTACACAACGCGATAAAGCGATCGGTCGCCTCTCTGCTGCTGCAATGACTGCGCATCCAGTCGTGAGCTTCGCACAGCGCCAATGGTTTTAAGATCGCAGAAAGAAGGAAGTGCGACCAGCAGCTTCGTTTTACGTCGCTCTGCCACGTCACAGGAGGGCGGCGCCGCGAGCTGTGCTTGCAGTGCTGCATGCGTAATCGGGTAAATTTCACAAATAATTTGAAGCCAATTATTTCTGTTTACATGGCCCTTTTGAGACGTTCAGACGGGGAACTGTATGGCAAATTACTCCAACCTTGTAATATAAACATGTGCCGCAATCTAACTAAGAAGTTATTTAGTGTAACTATAATGTTGCATTACGAAAGCAGGCCCACGAGTGCAAAATAACGTATATTTACAAATGGCGTATATGGCGTTCAGGCATGGTATGGTATGGTATTCCTTGAGCGATGGCGCACACCCACTGTGGGGGATTGGCCAAGATTTGGATGAAATTAGGCTATCTTTATTAAAAAACTGTAAATGGTAAAGCTAACTGGAGGAAAAGAACAAAAATAAAATGTTTAATAATTCAAGACAACCTCTTCGTAGCAATTATAAAATCCTCCACGGTTGAGCAAATATCCCTGTGGCACTGTCCAAGAGAGGAGGCTCCTAGAGAAAGGATATTTATAATTGAAAAGCTCAAACCAAGCTGTGTAAATCTTGATTCTAGATTTTTTCTTAAAGAAGTGAAACGGCGGCAGAATATGAAAAAATGATCGATTGTTTCATCTTCTCCACAGACTGGGCACAGAGGGGAGGGCACCAGACCAGCCCTGTGACGATAAAAGTTTAATTTTGGTATTCGACAACGTAATTGGGTAAAGATGACTTCAGTTTTTCTTGTGTGAAAGGAATTTTTAGGCCAAGGGAATAGGAGGTGTCGATACTCGGAAAAATTTGCTACAGCTGGGTTCAAAAAGTCTTGAGTAATTGTATATCTCCTGAATCTAGTAGTCGTCAGGTAAGCTATTGTAGGAAGTAATGGTAATACAGGGCCACTGAGGGCCGCTCTCGCGAGACTGTCAGCCATTTCATTCATGACTAATCCTTTATGTCCAGGCACCCAAAGCAATCTAATTAAATTTATGTGGGCAGGTACTAGAAAATGAAATGTACGTAAAAGGTTAGTGACACCATTTGCTGTTAGCGAGGAACATAAGGATAAAGAATCTGTTATAATTACTACCGCCGATGTTGACAAATTTAGTTTGCGTAAGGCTAGGACTACAGCTAGAAATTCAGCCAAAAATACGGAATAAAAGTCCGGAATCCTGATTGCAAATGACCAGTTTAGAGCGGGAGAGAAAATGCCAATTCCAGATTTTTCTTCACACTGTGAGGCGTCTGTCGCAATGACCGTACTTATAGATAAACCCAATAAATGGTCCTGTAATAAGCCGTTTAATATATTATAAGGAAGATGTTTTGCATTATTTGGGTAGATGTCATCATATATAATTTTTAGGTTCTCTCGCACATCACAAATAGGCGATACCTCCCAAAGACGTACATTTAAGGGGTTTATCAATGTTTGTACGAAGACCACCTGTGGTGTATGAAAACGATGCCAGTGTACTCCGAAGAAAAGTGCAGGCTGGGAAATGAATATGTATTTCAATCTTCTAATAGGGGATTCATACAATTTCAAGACTGTTTGCACCGTCAGTAACCGAAATCTACACAATATTGAGGGCAACCTGACTTCTTGGTGTAATATGTTATTGGCAACATATTTCGGTAATCCACAACACAGTCGTAGGGCTTCCCGCTCAAGTAGAACAAGGGGACGTAATTTATAAGCTGGGGCACCAGAAAATAAAACACATCCAAATTCTAAAATGGGCCGCACATACATTTTGTATATCATTAAAAGTGGATCTCTCCGCATTCCGGACCGACTATTGCACAGCTTACGTAGCATACCAAC
Organism: Dermacentor albipictus; assembly: GCF_038994185.2. NCBI lineage: Eukaryota > Metazoa > Arthropoda > Arachnida > Ixodida > Ixodidae > Dermacentor > Dermacentor albipictus. The sequence continues at coordinate 138,260,070 of NC_091822.1, read as the reverse complement.
TGCTCGTACTCCATTTTTAACGATATGGTCGATATGGCCGAGCCAGTTGAGGGAACCGTCATATACTACACCTAAGTATTTCACCGACTCCACTTGAGGTATAGTCTCGAGGCGATAAGATATCGATATATTAACGGGATTATTAAGAGGAAAAACCAATATCGAGGATTTTCTAACGTTAAGTGAAAGGCGAATTTTGTTTAACCAGGTTTCTATGGCGTTGAGGTAGTTTTGTAGTCGATAATATAGAGAGTGAATATCACTGTCTGATGCGAAGAAAGCAATGTCATCCGCGTATACGTATGTTTGTACATCTTGATGAAGAGGAATGGAACACATCAGAATATTAAATAGTAATGGTGAAGTGACAGCTCCTTGAGGAACACCTCGTGATTGATTATATATACTAGAGGAAACGCCTCTCAGACTGCAGTAAAATGTTCTTCCATTTAAAAACTCACCAATCCAGTTTGAAAAATAATTTGGAATGTCTAGATTTCGCAATATATCTAATAAAATTAAGTGTTCTACACTGTCGTAGGCTTTGGAAATGTCTAATGTCACAAGAGCACCTATTTGCCTCTGTCGTCGTGCTAATTTTATTCTACTTTCTAGGTCCACGTGAGCATGCCAAATTGAACATGATGGTCGGAATCCAATTTGGCAGGGGCTAAGCAAGTCCTTGTTCTGTATAAATTTAATCATGCGGGCATATAGAATTCTTTCAATTAATTTAACCAAATTTGAAGTTAGCGCAATTGGCCTAATGTTATCTATTGTATATCCTTCCCCATGATTTTTAAGAATAGGGATGATTTTAGCAATTTTCCACGCAGACGGAATCCATGAGAAGCGAATTGAGTAATTTACAATAGCCAAAAGGTCATCAGGAGCTTCCTTAAATAAAATTCTGATCATAGTAGATGTTACCCCATCCACACCGGGAGCTGAATCTGGAAGTCGCTCCACGATTTCAGCCAATTCTAACATAGAGATTTCTGTAAAATCATCTGATGCCCTTCGTAAGCGAGAACCACTTGGTAAGACAGAAGAAAATCTAATTTCTAATCCCTTCGCGATTTCTTCTAGTGATTGTTTCATTTCATCGCTACTTAAGATTATAGAGTCAATATTAATTTGGCGCGGAAGAATTTTCCTACCGCGGAGAAAACGGAACAATGCACGCCTATTTTTATTGTTAGATAAGAAATCAAAATGCTTACAGTCGAATTCATATTTGGCTTTAGAAACTGTATGTTTAAAGACAGCTCGAAAAAATTTATAGTCACTCCAATTTTGGGGACTCTGGTTATGCAATAATTTTTTCCAAGCAGCTTTTCTCTTTCTGTAGTCTCGAGTGCATTCTTCATTCCACCAAGGACTGTAAGAATTTCTTTTATTCAATCCAATCTCAAATTGAGCCTTTTTTTGAGAACTTTCCAAAGCGGAACAGATAATCGTGGTTTTTTGTTCTGTAGGCGCATCAGACAGAGATGAAAGAACATTTCGTAGGCATTTTTTAAAAATGTTGTAATTTATGAAGGTTCGAACCTGGTCACCTATAAATGTTACCGGACGTGCAACGTCAAATACTATCGGAAGGTGATCACTGCTTGTCGAACAATCAATAGTCGACCAAGAAGTTACGGAGAGACTCGGGCCAGAGAATGTAAGATCTAGTGAAGAGTAAGATCGGCCTCTAACAAACGTAATAGATCCGGAGTTTACACACGTGAGGCGATTGTCCAACGACCAGTTCCACAATCGGGTGCCGCACAAATCTGTTCTTAAACCCCATGAGATATGGTGAGAATTGAAATCACCTGAGATTACAATGTCACGTCCACAAGAGTTAATGACACTATCCAGTGTGCTAGTGTCCTGTACGCCAGATGGAAAATATGCAACTGAATATGCAACTGCCAAACTTCGTCTTCGTCTAGACCAATTCAACTTCTTCGTTCCCTTCACCGTAACAATATTATAATAATTGAAGTGGTTGCTCGGGCTTTTTTTTCGGAATGATGTCCGCCTGAGCCCATAAATTATCTCTAGCGAGGTGATTCGAGTAGCTCTTGTGGGCTGTTTTTTAATAACGTGCTCGAAGTGAAAACAAACACACTGCATATGTAGCTTGCCTGCTTGCCATAAGATTTGCGCTGCCTTAACATTCCAATACGTAACCCGAAAGGTATCGCGATTAAGCACATTTTTTTTTTATCGTATTCGGTGAAAGGCTTTTTTATTCCACTGCAACGCAAATTTTCATTTGCCGAAAACATACAATGAAAAAAATGCTCCTAATCGTGGTTTCTCTGAAACTTGCTTCACCAGAAAGCTTTTAGCTCACGGAGCGCTGAAGACTGCCACGAAGCGCGAAATACGGCGCAAATCCAGAAAGACAATACATTGGCCCATTTACGTCTTGTGAAGAGCTTTGCAGCCACTTCAAGAACGGCTTCGTCACAAATATAAAACAGCAACTTTAGCTTTTCCGGCTTCCAAAACCGTGAAAGGGGGCTTTCAGCACGTCACTTTGTCTGGGGTGACAGTGACTCAACCGATCAGACAACATTTCCACTTCGTAGGGGACTAAGACCTCGAGACAATGTCTACGAGTGGGCGCACTGGGTTAAAAAAAAGAATGATTTACAAGTGGGGGTGCGAAACCCACTTCACTCGAGTAAACCGCGCTGTAAGCGTGCGGATGTCCACTGAAGCGATGCAGCTTGTTGACTTGGATCTCCGTTCGGCTGCACCGTCGGTTTCTTCCGCCACTTTGTCCACGTCGACCCTTTCTTTGTGCGTACGTGACGCGGGCGCCGCTGTCACGTGGTGTCACGTGACAATAGACAGGACCTTTCTTTGTGTGTTTTAAAGAACAGTCTGCGGTGCTCCCCCCGGCGCCGATCACTCACTGCTACGCTGAGGGGTTCGTGCTTTCTCGCTCGTGTCGCATTAATGTCTATCCCGTCCCGGCGTCATCCGGGAGGTCTTTCTTCGAGAAACCCGAGGGAGCGGAAGCACGCACGTTCGCACAGATTCTTGGAGTCAGTGTTTGATGTCTAACCCCAAGACACTTTTGAAAATTTGAAAGGGACTTTTTGAAAATTTGACAAGGAATTTGGGACGTGAGGGGTTTGGGACATAGAGGGGCTGGGGAGAAACAAACTGTAAACGTTACCTTCTGGTGCTAAGGTTGAAGTGTTAACACGGCAGCAGTCATCTTTTGGAGCCCTCACTATGTAATCTCTTAACACAATTCTCACAGCGGGCATCCCTAACACAATTCCTTAAAGATATTAAGGGGTTTGATGCACCATAACAGCGATCTGATTATAAGGCACGTCGTAGTAGGGGACTCCGGAATAATTGGAACCACCTGAGGTTCTTTAACGTCCATCTACATCTAAGTGTACGAGAGTTTTTCGCATATTGCTTTTACCGAAATGTGGCCGCTGCGGCGGGAATTCAATCCCACGATCTCACGCTTAGCAGCCCAACACTATAGCCACTAAGCAACCACGACGGGTGATAATTATTTTTGACATGTTCACATTTATCCAAGGTAAAAAAGAAGAGAATCATCGTCATAGTCACGACCCACTGTTCCGCATTAGCCATTCAATGAAGTGGAACTCCAGCGCGACGTTCTCCGCTGAACTGACAATCGAGCTGAGTCAAATTTACCTCTATGCTCGAAGATTTGCTAATTACGCGTGCGACTGCTAATGTGTTCAATGACGTTCGCACTCTCTGTAATCAAGCACTTATTGTTTGGCCGTCGACTGCTCGCTTGACATCCGTGTATTTCCACTCCGTGCAAAACAAAAAGAACGATTTCTTTGCAAATACACACAAAAAAAAAAATCTTACTTCGCCTTTTGCCACCACTTTCGTGCATCGCGGCACTCGCACTCGCACTGGCGGTCCTCCCAGGCAAACTTCCAGAAAAAAATGCGCAGCGTATCTTCATGATTCAATAAACAGCAAGCAGTCAGCAAGTAGGCTGATCTTTCGTAAACCACTCGCCCTAAAGATCGTGTGCACGGCTGCTGCGTGCTCTTCCATAGCTGGCAGGGATTATTAAACGCATTGTTTTCATATATCGCTCTTCTCCTATCAGTCTTCCGTTGGTGGCCAGATTAGAAAAAATGAAGCTGGCACTTTACGCATCAGAAATACGCAACGACCTAACAGAAGCCAGATTTTTTTTATTCATAATTCTGCGACGAGCACGCTCTGCTGGCCTCTGAAGCGTGTCAATAAGTATTCGTTTTTTCTATGTTCTATGCTACATGGCCGTAACGCACAGCGGGAACAAAAAGAAACAGAAAAGCCTTTCAGAATATCTAAAGCTTCTAGTAGTCTTTGCTAAGTGGCGCGTGTGCTCTGAGGCTCTCACCGGGCCTTGTCACTTTTCATTTGTAAGGTTGGACTTCGGTCGATCGGATGATAGCTCGGAAAAGCAGAGGACTTTGGTTTTGGAAGCTTCGCCCGCACCTTCTTCAACTTTAGCGAATTTTGTTGAAAGACACACACACACACACACACACACACACACACACACACACACACACACACACACACACATGCACGCACGCACGCGTATATATATATGTGTATATATAGCAGTGTACTATATATGCTGTACCATTTGCTTTCTTCAGATTTTGCGGGGATCTGGACGCAGAGCTGTTGAGTTTCACCGAACCATCTGTGTAGACATGTTGGCGGAATATGTGCACGTTGTGAATGTGTTCCAAGGTTGCTGGTTTCAAAGATTGCAAAGGCACTCCGGCTTTGTTTCTTATGGGCCTGTAATTGTCAACTGCACTTGCGGCCGGTGCGGACACCACAACGGGTCGGATAATCGTGTAGCAGGCGTAAATTGTGATGGCAAGTAGGACCGATGTCTTAGAATAGTTTTGGCAAAAGTTGAATGTGGCCTTTTTGCTGGCAGGCAAGCAAGATGGTGGGAGGGATTCCGAGTCAGGTGTCGGATGTGTGCTCTCAGGACATCTGTATCGATGTAGACTGTCAAAGGAACGTCTCTGGCAATGGCCAATGTCGCAATCGATGACAACGATGACCGCAGCAATGGACTGTCTTTAGTGACTCGAAGGCCACCCTGCAGTGCATACAAAGCCCAATGCGCCACGGACCCAATGAACAACTGGCCTCAGAAATTCGACACATATATCATCACAGCCATGCCAAGGGACAAAACATAATCTTCAATGGCTTCCAGGACGTTGTGACATCAGTGGGAACAACCCCGCCGACGAAGCCGCCCGATCTGCGCATGAAAGTGGTCAATGAGTCTCTATTCTGCTTTCGCGAGCAGACGCTGCGGCTGGGCTGCGATTGATGTCCCGTGATCGTACTTAGCCCCTGTGGGCCTCTACCGTTTACACCATGTATCATTTGCGTTCGTTGTCTCCTGACACACGGATGCACCTCCCGCCTGGGTTACCACGACGTGAACAGACGATGCTTTGCCGTCTGTGGCTAAGCGTTGCCTTTACAAACTCATATTATTTTCTTATTGGAATCGTCAACAGCCCCATGTGCGACACATGCAACAGCGAAGAGACGCTCACACACATTATCTGCGTCTTCCCCCGACATAGTGCCCAGAGACAAGTGATGTGCAGAGTACTGGACCAGTTGGCCAATCGTCCACTATCAGAACTGAAAGCTTTAGGTCAGTGCACCGAAAGAACATCCGCGTTGAAGGCCTTACTCGCGCTATTAAGGTCCCTGTGGTCTACGGGGCTTAACGATAGACTTTAAGAACGCCGCCCATTACCGCTCTATAGTGTACGCGCTTTGTTAGTGCTCGTCTCCCTTTCTCTCTGTCTCTCCCTTACACTCTCTTTCTCTTTAAATCCCCCTTAACCCTTCCCTCCGTGCAGGGTAGCCAACCGGAACTACCTCTGGTTAACCTCCCTGCCTTCCTCTGTATTCTCTCTCTCTCTCTCTCTCCCTTGCTCTACTATTGTTAAAGCACTGCTAATTATTACCGGCACTATTATCCTGCCAGGAAAAGGATGTATGTCTCTACTACTCTTGCCAAGTGCTTTAGTGAGGCCCTGATACTTTATTTATCAACTAAAACGTGATTAAACGTCCATGGATTCTTCGCTGCGTTCGGCTTCGTCCTTCGCAACATGACCTTCACAGAAGGTCGCCACCTCATTCGAGATGTCGTAACATTCCACGCATTTCTTTCGTTTCCTTTCGTTTCACTATTCGCGTAACGTCTCCAGTAAGACGAGCGCGACAATTAAGCGTCGCATGTAAGCGGCGTTGACTTTCTCATTTCGTAATGTGGATGTGAACATCGACGAGGTTTTAATGACCCTGCCGGCAGGATTGCTGTCTGGATTCATGGTGAGCGTAGGAGGTTAAACAGCCTCGACCTAAGAGCAATTCGAGCCCAGTCGAACTGTAAAATAATGAAATTGTAAGATCGCAATGTTATAGAGATTGGCCATACAGACAGCCATCAATTCTTTTTCTTCTTTTTTTTCTCTATCGTAACAAGGCGCGAATTCCTGCTCCCATTACAGCTGATGAAAAGAGAGGTAAGGTTGACTGTTCGGCCAATTTTGAGGGAACGCTCGCGTTGTTTGGAACGCAAGACATTTTTTGGCGCTCAAGGCATAGACTTGATTTCTATATTGGAGCGGTACTGTGAAATAATATTTTGATCTTTTAATTTTAGCTGCATGTTCTAAAACGTGAAAAGCATTAAAAGATCAGAGAGAGTTCTTCAACATGCAGTCCTAACTGCCTGTGAAAAGTGTTTTTGCAACATGCACTTCAGTGGCATCGCAATTGATTGTGCGTAAAAGAGGCAGAGGTCAGGCAGTGGCCAGCAGTGGGCGGCCTCAAAATAGTGATCAGAGCAAACAACATGGCCGGACAATGCAGTGGCAGTTTATCCAGCAGTCTTCATTGCAAACTCTAAGGTAACCAACGACTCCTACACTTTTTTTAAATTTAAGCCACGCCAAGAAGACTCTGCTTTCAGAGAGTATACTGAAGGGCGTTAGTCCTTTCACCAAAACTCGAGCCCGGCATACACCATGGAAGACGTACGAGTAATTGCCTTATTGGCAGTGGCGATGGCTGTGAAAGGACCCCGACCACCCGCAATCACCTCTGCAGGTTAAAGATGTCAAATGGAAGCTGCTCGAAGCGTTGGCCACCTCCTTGCGGGAATGCGAACAATTGGAAGCATTCCGGGACAAGCACCAGCCTAAGGAGGTGACGTCGTTCAAGGACTGGGTCCGTCCACTCACCAACGCCGAAAAGACACTTGACTGTCGTTGGAGCTTAGCATGCGAAGCTTCTGTAGCGAGCGACACCTGACGCGAGCTTCATTTTTTTCGCACTCTTCCCCGAATAAGCCTTGAACTTTCATTTATGCATCTATCTATCTATCTATCTATCTATCTATCTATCTATCTATCTATCTATCTATCTATCTATCTATCTATCTATCTATCTATCTATCTATCTATCTATCTATCTATCTATCTATCTATCTATCTATCTATCTATCTATCTATGTATCTATCTATCTATCTATCTATCTATCTATCTATCTATCTATCTATCTATCTATCTATCTATCTATCTATCTATCTATCTATCTATCTATCTATCTATCTGTCTGTCTGTCTGTCTGTCTGTCTGTCTGTCTGTCTGTCTGTCTGTCTGTCTATCTATCTATCTATCTATCTATCTATCTATCTATCTATCTATCTATCTATCTATCTATCTATCTATCTATCTATCTATCTATCTATCTATCTATCTATCATTTCCCGCTAACATAAACGTACATCTATGAGAAGTGTGCATTCGCTGCAAGTATATTTTTAATCTTCTATATACGTTTCTGAAATGTCCATACTTTCGTCGTTGGCAGACGCATACTAAATAAGAAAAGTACACGTTCTTAATTACGTATGCACGGAGATAATGCCGCAGATAAATACACCGCCACCAGTGTTCGCCGCCTGCCACGTCAAGCAGGCGAACCCGAAGGGTCATGTTTGTTTCCCGGCCGCGGTGGCCGCATTCCGACTTGAGTGGAATGCTAAAGCGTTAGTGTACTGACATTCGGTAATGTAAATCGCTGAACCCCAGGAAACGAGTTATTTGTTAGCCCATAGATAAACAACGTCTTACGCTGCTTTGACGCGTGAAACCTTAGTGACTGATCGTATACATATACAAATCAAAAAGAAAGAAAGAAAGCTATGAAACAGCGCTTTGCGCGCCAATTTAACGCACGCTCTCCTATTTCTAGCCAAGTTCCCTACGTTTCCAAAAGCGCAAACACGTCGTTATAATGAGAACGGGTGAATGGAAAGTCCTCATCGGCCATCTGCTTCAGCTCAGCGAAGGCCTCGTGGCTGCGCCAGTGGTGCGAAGGCGGGTCAAGGGGACCAAATGTCGAGGAATGTGGGTCAGTCCTCAGTCTTTTTCAGTCGCTGCTTCTATAACCGTTCAAGCCTGCAGCTGGTAGCAGGTACAACCACAGCGAGACAAGCTATGCATACAGCATGCGGAAGCAACGACCTTCATGTTCCAGCCTGGTGCGTGCAAGTCAGGGTCAGATCGTCGAATGTGCTGCTCTCGTCACGTTGTCACTTTCAACGCTCAAGGACGACTGTTTTTTCTTGTTTTTTTTTACTTGCCCATTTCTGCTTGGAAAGAGAAGTTGCAGACAACTCAACTGCTCACTTCTCGCTGAGCTTTCAGCGAATCTCGGATATTCCATTGTCACATGGTGGACTGTAGGGAATAGGAAGCTTCAGTCGCTACTTACAACTAAGCGATCAGCTTTGCGTATGTGGATTCTATCTGCCATGAAGCCGTACAGCGCGCGGTTGTCGTGGTCATTCCAGTGCTCAAGGTGTGCTGTTGTATCTAGATGATTACCCTTTTCTGGGGGGCAAATTCGGTTTCCTCTTTTTTTTTTGCGGGAAGTTGTAACCTTTTTTAACGTATCTCCCAAACACACAAGAAAAAGCAAACTGAGGGGTGATTTTATTTCGATTATTATTTTTAGTCCCGCCTGAGAAATCGCGTCCTATTAAGCGGAGAAAAATGTTGTTATATTCGAAGTTCTGCATAACATTGAGAGCACGTTCGAGAGTGCCTCTTATCAAAGCAGGTCCCCACTCGAGCAGCAGAGCTGAAATGGGTCAGGCGTCACGGCGGCCATAAAGCCGGCCTGCCAGTCAAGCACCGCGGTTTTGTTACGGCGCGATTGCTAGAACCCGCTATGTTGTTTGGATCTACGGAAAGGTAGCGTCTGCGCAATCTTGTTTGTTTGACTGTGACCCTACAGCTGGAAAATGCTCTAAAATATGCATAATTACAAATGTGAGTCATTTATGTATTTGCAACTCTGTAGCACGAGAACGATGATTCCCAATTTAAAGAGCAAGGAAACCAGTGTTTACCTTCAAGGGTAGCGTTAGCACTGGCTGCCTTCTGCGAACTGCGTTGCTATAATGGTTCGTAAAAGTGGTGCTGTTTCAACGGGTAACATTGTGTAAGCGAAAAACAAGTACATCAGGGACTATGGTAATTGAAGCAAAGCTAAGCTTTGTTTAGGCACCCTTAACGACTTTTTAATCACTTCCAACGGGCAAGCGAATCAATTAATTTCATGAAATAAGCGATCATCTTCATTAAGCAAGCACATTATTCGGGGAGTCGGAAAAAAGCGCCCTGTTAAAATTAATTTGGCGGCCATTCGTTTTTGCTTTCCGTTCTTCCTGCTGGAAACCCGTGAAAACTGCTGTTCTTATTCTCACCGTCTTCGCAAAGGCGTTCGTCCCCGCTCCTCGTTTAATCCTTCTTCGCGCCATTGTCTATCGTTTTTTGTAAACAAACGGCCGACAGCAGTATTTTCTGCTTTTTGAGAGAGTCAAGAACTGCATTATTGATTTCTTTTTTTCGTTTTTTCGCATTATTGATTTCAGTGAATGCGCCTCACATGGAAACAGATGGTGACAATGGGGATACCTAATGCAGTATTATCTTGCTTTAGGTTTCCTGCGCTTGCCGCATATATCTACAGTAACCAACTGTTCGGCATTCATCCACGAATAGCTCACTGCGTTCTCCAAAATTCCCCACGTTTCTTGCACAGGAAATGGTACGCAAAGATACTTTGAGTAGTAAAGCGAGACAAGACAAGACGACGGTGGAGGCAAGAAGCCAGGGTAGTTCTATAGCCAGACGCAGTTTATTCTCGTCCGGTCCCTGCTTCTGAAAGCGGCCGCCGACTGACAGTTTACGAAAGGAGGTGAGGCTACCAGAGCGCATAGAACACGCGCTCAGCGATGGAATGAAAAACACACTTTCCGGTTTGTATGACTACACAGTAGCAGCGTTAATAAACAAAGCTTTTTCTGGAGGCAGACGAGCACAACGTTGGAAGCACTGTTCAGAAGGATTTTTAGAGCCCGCAGCGTCCCACTGCGTTCACTGCTTGGGAACCACAGCAGTGATCTCGGCATACCTGCCCATTGGTCAGTTGCAACTAACTCAGTCAAAGGAAAAGAGACAGCGCCTGTTTGTGGGAGACGTCGAAAGCGTGCCTACACTCTAAGGAACACAAACACGCTGGTGTCAGTAGCCTATCTGTGACTTTATATCCTGCTTTGTTTTAAATTTTGGTGTAATCTGCGCATAAATAAACAACACGTCACTGCTACAGGAACAATGAAAAGCACGTGTGAAAGCACTACAAATTTAACGAATGACACAATTTCATCAAAACAAAGCAAGAGGGGAAAACTGGACCTTTAGTCAAGCTCTGTTCCTGGCATACCTTTTCGCTCTTAAATCTGCTACTTGATGCGCATCGAGAAACCTACACGTTTTATCCCAGCATTTTTATTTATTTTTATAAGTGATGGCTAGATTCGGGTCTTTATCAATGAACGATACTTCATATTTCGAGTTATAGGCCCTTAGGCTTATAAGCTTTCTTATCAGAGGCATAGCGGGCACAGAACCTTGCAATTGGCCTTAGGCACATGCATTATTGGTAAACTTTAATTGTAAAAGCTTACGCTTTGTTATTTCAGCATCAGTTCGGAACGTAAACACTGCTGCTAGGGTATGCCGATGTTACAATGTTTCCTATAATTATTGTGCTGCTTTTATAAGCAGCCTTTGTATAAGTTGATTTATAGTGAATAGCTGACACTCGTCCGGAACTTTGTTACACTTCCATGCAGTTCCGTATAAAGCTGCCTTCACTGGAGCTTGTGTACTTACCCCCATCCGTAAACAGACAAAAACATTTTTGCTTGAAGTTCAGGAAAAGAGCGTCTTCAGCAACTAATCACAACATATGAAACTGTAAACAGCCTTCATTTGTGGCTTCACATACAGGCATTATGTCCCCGCTTTAAATATACCGGTTTTCGGTTGGGAAGTTCGTGATATCAAAGCACCAGTCCGAACACCATGTGCCTTCACCTGGGCACTACAACTGAATTTTTTTTACTAAGCCATACTGTATTGATTGGTAATTTAATTATGTAACTTAACTTCCAAAAGCAGCACGAGCGCTGTGAGAGACCACGTAGTAGTTGCATCCGGGATGATTTTGACCACGTCGTGTCCTTTTAGTTTCACAGAATGCTCGGTGTACGAGCGCTTATACATTTGGCCATGATAAAGATTCGGCTGGGCGTTGAAATGCCGAAGTCGACGAAGTGTCTGATAAATAATCAACTCATTTATGAAAATAATTTGTCTATTATTAGAAGAATGAACGCAATTATGAAGAAGGAAAACATGTTCGTATTTTACTTCTGTTTGCATTCGAGTTCTTTTTTTGTCCCGATTAAAATAGTTGAATTCATGATTGCGTAGATTTAAGGAAGTGTTCAGATAGACAAGCAATGAATGACGCATTCAGTAAACTTTTAAACCGTTATAACATGCGCACTCTCTTATAAGTCCACATTACCACAATGATGTGAGAAACCCAAAGAAGGTGTGCAGAGTCGCCAAAGTTGCAATGCTGGCATTGAAATTTTCGGCATTGCAGCGCATCTGAGGGAAACACCTTAATAAATGCGCAATAATTATGTTTGCTCTTATATTGCTGAGGATTAAACGAACCTTCAGCAAAGTCCTCGAGACACAGACAGGACCCATTCTATTGTACATAAGAGAATTCCTCTTTACCCTGGCTGACTGCTTGATCGAGCGCTTGCGACACACCTCCAACTCTTAGACCAGGAATGAAGAGCACGCCAAGCGCACATTTCAGCCACCGAAGGTGACAGCTCTACGCTGAAGGGCACGAGGCCGGCTTTTGAGTCACTGGAGGTGCAGCGAATGCGGGATGTACGCATAACTGCATATTAATAAGGCGGCGAAGTTCAGGTGCGATCCGGTATAGAACTTCGTTCGTCGCAGACATCGCAATACCTGCAAGCAAGCAAGCCCTTCCTGATGAAGAATGCAAAGGTGCGTACTCAACTTCACGGCTTAGCGCAGGCGCAGGGAGTTTGTGGCACCGATTACTCAATGTGATGTGCTAGCCCACTACAGCACACACCACGGAGAGAGAAAGAGAGACGCTTAAGCAGCGAAGTTTCTCCAAGTTTGCTGGTGATTCCAATTATTGCGCAGAATATATGCGCAATCAGAAATGGCGCGAACCATTATAACGCGTATTGCAAAGTTTAAAGGATGCATTTTCCAGCGCAATTAATAGCCCGCGGAAAGGCACACAAAGGAGAGTGCAACAAAGGTTAGTTGGTCCTTTCCGTCCCTGCCTATGTATTTTATCACTCTACTGAGAGAACAATACCTTCGTACTCGAAACATCTTGTTCAACTTGCTACCCTTACTGCAGTAATTTCTTAGACAGTGTTTGTATAGTGACTATTTGTTGCTATAACCGCATAAAGCTGTCTGTTAGCCGCTCAATGTTCTAATGCACATGACTCTTGTGGGAATTCAGCCAGTGTGGTTAATTTTCGAACACACAGCTTCATAGAACAATTCACTGTGAATGTGGAAGTGCTTTTTTGGTGAAGTTTAATAGCAGGGAATTGAAGGAAAACGACCATAAGAAAATAGGAGCACCGGCTATACGTGCTACCAAGTTAGAAAACGGCCAAGTACTACCTGGACGTTGGCTCTTTCATATTGCTGCCCATAATTTTCATATTGCACCCCCCTACAGGACCTTCTTAGAAGGGCCACGTTTAGGGCAAGTTGTTTCGCTTTGCACCGATATTCACAACTAAAGCCGAAACATTCCGAGCATAGCGGATGCCTTTCTGTCGATACACCGAGTTTTATTTGTGAGATATTCAGAACATTGACTGAACTTTAGTGTCAATGGCCGAGTCATGAAGTAAATACAACGAGGCCAGAGACAGGCAAGCGATAACGGCTAGCGGTGTTAGCTAGATGCGGCCATGCCATAAGAAAAAAAAAACTTCCTCGGCTATGTCGTAAACAGCCCGCAAACATTGTGCGACCTCCTTCTTCGGGGCTGCTGTTGATGCGTGACAAAAGAAAGGATTACTCGCTTCGCCACTTCTGTACTAGAGTCTGTCTCAGCTTGTTTCCGTAACTGTCGCCTGTCCGACACACTTGGAGCAAAAATACCAGTGTGCAAGGTTTGCACGTGGACGCAAAAACGTTCCACTTCTCGATTATTCTGGTTCACTTTTGCTCACTTTGGAATTTGAGACTTTCGCGGAGCAGAGGTGTTTTTGTCAGTACGTTCGCGATAGTCTGACAAAGTCATCGACAAAATGTGAGACTAAAGAAAATAAAGGTAGGGCGGTTAAAAGAAATTAGATATGAAAGTTTACAGTCGGAACTTGGGGTCGCCTTGAATCAAATGACTTTTTTTCTCTACTCAGCATGGCTTCAAGAAGACTACTCATGTGACACTCATTTGATTGAATTCATGACTGACCTGTACTTTAACATGAGCACTAACGATCAAACAGATTGCCTCTCTCTTAGTTTCGTTAAGGCGTTCGATACTGTACTTCATTGCGGTTTCCTTTTCAAATTGTCTGCCCTTTGTATTGATTCATTAACACTGTCTTGGCTACGTAACTTCTTCGCATCAGCGATTTACAGTGGTCAACATTTCGTCTAACCTTTGCGACGTAACGTCCGGCGTCCCCCAAGGCAGCCTGCTAGGTTCATTACTCTTTTTAATATACATCAACGGAGTTGACTACAAATCTTTCATCTTCAGTAAGCTCGTTCGCTGACGACTGCATCATCTACAGCAATATTAAATGTTTCGATTATCATTCTACTCCCCAAAATGACCTTGAACTAATCTATAGATGGTGCGTGACTTGGCAGATGTCCCTTAACACCTCCAAATGCAAGTTAATCTTGTTTAGTATAAAGCTCACTAGCTCAGTGTTTCACTATTCGATTAACAATACCGTAGTTTCGACTGTCCCATTGTACAAATATATAGGCGTTTCTTTTTCATCGGACTTATCCTGGACAATGTACGTAGCAGCTGTCTCATCCAAAGCTCTCAATCTCTCTGCTATCTCTGCTATCTCGGTTATCTGAGTGGTAACTCACGTACGAAGATTAGCATATCTTACTTATGGTCGCCACAACTAAAATACGCTTCATACACATGGTCACCATATCAAGATTATCTAATCAGTGCGTTGGAAGCCATTACGAAAAGGGCAGCCAGATTTATCTCTGGCAACTGCGACTATCATTCAAGCATCACCTGAATAAAACAAGACCTTGCATTTCAGTCAGTCACTGGAAGATCACCGCGTCATTGCTCTTTTATGTCTGTTTCACGGGTACAATTACAGTAATAACTTTCACTGTTTTCCGCTTCATGCTCCTTTGCGCACATCTCGACGCATTCACAACGCACTTAGTTTCATGCGAATTCATGGTGAAACGCAAGCATTTAACGCTTCACCACTACCTAGAGCTATTGCGCATTGGAATGGTCCTTCGGATCACATTGCATCCATCTCCAATCGTGAACCATTTCAGGATAACCTGAATTAGTTGCATGTTAATATTGTGTAACGATGTTGCACTTTGCTATTTTTCTGTCATCTAATTACTGTTGTCCCCCTTACTCAATTCCCTTCAATGGGCCTGTAAGGTATTGTGAATAAAATCAATAATAAAAACAAGTCGTTTGTTTAAACACTTGCTAAGGGCAAATGGAAGGGTCTCATAATCTATTTCTGCAGATGAAATTGGTGCATAAAAGGGAACCAAAATGTGAGAAATCTCAGACAATGCACGTTTTATGTATTGCACGGCCGATATTACACAACTGGAAGTGTATAAAATAAACCGGGACAAGGAATTCATCATGCAAAAGAAGGTGAGGCGTGCAGACAGGACACATGAGACGAGTAGTGGACAACACGAACACCGACTAGCTCAGCTTTCTGTCGTTCTAAACAGAAAATTCACCATAGAGTGAACCGTTATGGCTTTTTTTCGGCGCAACAGGCGTAGTTGAATGATCGACGAACTTAATATTTGAAATAAAAGCCAAAATTTGAGGTAAAGTGCGTGTGCACGCCATGAAGAGAGAAGGAATAATCATGTGCGTACTGAACAAAAGCCCTCACATGAAGAATTCAGGCCGAAAAATTACAGAACACTGAGAAAAAAACATAATACAGATGAGTTTGCGAAAGATGGGGAAACTAAACAACAAAATAACAGCGCAGGAAGCAACCGCATGCGTTTCCTTGATTATTAGATGGAAATGCGAGGAAAGCTTCGATAACAGCGTAAAAGCTATAGGCTATTATATTAGTTTTTTTATGAAACGAAAACGCCCCATCGGAAAAGTTCCGAGAGACAATGCGTGATGGATCCCAAGGATCACGACACGGTGGATCGATTTCTCTCCGGCGAACTCATCTGGTTGCACGCCACTCTTTTCACCGCGCCTCGTTAAAAATAAGCCCTTGCTTCTTGCGCAATGGTTTTGATCGATGTGCGATGCAAGGAAAAGCCACATGATTTCTTCGCTCACAACCTCTCATGACATCCCGCTTTTCTGAACTGTTCTTCTCCTTTTCTGTGCATGAAACGATCGAAAGCCTTTCGTTTTCATGTGCCAACTCTCTATGGGACTGTCGCCAGCACATGTCGCACCCGTTCTCGCACCCCAAAAAATTGCGTTTTCAGGCAAAATCGTGCAATGCCATGGACGCCATTGTAGATTCGTGCATAGACTATCTTCGTTGATCCGACCAAAAAGCACATACCTTTCACCTATACATAGGTGGCTCCATATGTGTTGTACCAGAGGTACCAGATGTCCTATGAGGACGGCCGCAGAAGAACTTACGTGTGCTGCGCTGGCGATTATTAGCCTAAAGTAATATTCAAGGTTTGCCACATCAACTCGCAACGCTACATGAATGAACCATCTCAGGCTAAAAACTATATGCTTGTGTCCACAATATAATGGGTTTTTTTCCACACACTAAAGTAGAAGACCGATGTCTAAGCTGCGAAGATGTTTATTTTCAATCGCTGGCAAGTTTCCAGGATATACAATGCCACAAAAATAGTGTCGATTCATTATCTGCTCGAGTTGGTTATTCTATAGCTCAGAACATATTCCTATTGCAAGCGTGCCCATTAAGCAATTTGGGGTATGAATAGCAGCTAACTACACCGCGAATCATTGGCTGTGGTCATAGTGATGAATAATACAAAAATGTGCTAAGCACGACGTGAAATAATCATTGGCGGTACTACGCCAATTACTTTCTTTTCCTATGGTGCCAGTCACTCGGAATGGCGAAACGTTCGCGTGGCTATGTCCTGATCTCAATAGGAAACGCGTACTCTGCGTGGCGGAAGCATACCACCTTCGCAAGAACGGGATCTTGGTTCTTGGTAACGGGAACAGGCCTTAAAGGAAGTACAACGTACTACAGTGGTTACTCATTCACATGTGGGAACTAAGCGAAATCGCCAAGATAAGGCCGCGGAACGATTATGCATTTTCCAAATTTTAGGTGCGTAATACCTTATTTCGGTACCTTCAATGTGTTTGGCGAGTTACTACGCAACATTTCCAGGTTGCCATAACAGAAGTTGCGAGAGGTAGACGGATCGATAGCCTGCACCTCCATCAAATGTCACGTAATTTATTGACATATAGACGTCAAGGAACAACCAGGAACGTCAAAGGTGTGCACCAAGAAACGGCGGGCGCGTCAAGCAGCCCAAAATTCAAGCAAGCGCAAGCTTGTGTCACGTCTCTACCAACAACACCATGGCTTGCTTGCTTGGCGGCTTCTTCATCTTCTCTTCTTTATTGCATATGCTACACTTTAGTAGTCGAGCGGTTGAATACATTCTAGTTTTAAGTTGGCACATATGTTTGAGTTGGAGTTACCCATGAGCCGGATATGTGTATACAAGACTTGGGAAGCGTTTTCTTTCTTCGTTACCAAAAGAAGCATGCTCTCAATGCTACTACTTTCTGCATCGAAATTCCGTGCAATATAAGCCAATTTGCGGAGGTCAAATTGCATGCAGCTAGAGAAACGTTGGCGCACGGATGTGGTCGAGGAGTAAGCATAAGAAACGGCAAATCAGTTTCATGGAAGCTCGCAAGCTGTAGAAAAGTTCATGAAAGTGAAAACAAAATTGGCATCCTCGCGCTTGTAGCGCGAAGCTACGGAGGAAATCTATGCGGGTTTCTCAGAAAGATAGCCTCACAGTTGAAGAAGCGTTCGCCTCCGTGCAGGAATTCTTTTCTTGAACTATTTTCTCTTGCTTTCATGAAAGGAGGGACTAATAAGATTACTTTCGAGGTCGTGCATGCTCAAACAGCTTCAGCCATAGTAAATTATTCACCGGGGTATCGCTGTCGGGCGACTGTTGTAAATAAACAATTTCGTAAGATCATCTCATTCTGATCTCCGTGCGTTTGGCCAACCAGGCGAAGAGACTTGCAGAAACGACGGGACGCAGCTAATTTAATTATGACGTTGTTATTGTTCCTGAGGAAGAAAGACGGCGTACATAGCCATGCCATCTCTGCTCAGAAAGTATACTGGTGCACACATGCAAAAACAAAACAGACGCATCAAATTGATGTCGATAATTGTTGAGGAAGAAAGTAAGCCCGCAAAGATGCAACATTTTCCTACAGTATGCGGTAACTGCTTCTTATGTGTGCTATACGCAGAATGGTCGCAACTTTTCTAGTTGTTCAAACATTTCCGTCAAGGATGCAGGGAAAATTTAGAGAAGGCCGAGAATTTCTAACTCGAAGAACGCACGTTCGCTTTTGCTGTGTCTCTTATCCGATATTTGTTAACTCCTTCGAACATTTCGTTCGCAATGAAAATTAAATAAAGTAAACTCACGGACGTTCTATAGAAGGTTCTACAGAATGGCACTGAAGCTGGCTCCAACATCTAGAGCTGTATAAATGCAGAGAAATTGAAACGCGAAAAAAAGGAAACATAAAATCCGAGGCAGAAGTTGCGGGAACAGTAAATCTGACAAAAAGCACGGAAGAACGATGAAGCCGAGGGTACGCAGGCGTCATGGCTCGGCGTGTGAAACGTACGCACGGGTGTTCGCGCAAGGAAAATATTTGCCCTTTGCGCTTGTGCAAAGCGCACACGGTATGGGTAGAGCATCGCTGCTTGTTTTTCTTGAACTCTTGAAGCACGTGCCCCCGAAACGAAGAGAACCGGTGGTAAATACGGCCACGAAATGTGTTTCTGTGTCTCGATGTCAAACAAGATAGTCGTCCGTAGTGCAGTATTTGCACGTTTACACTTTATCAAAGCGCAGGAGAGTCATCACTGTCGCAGTTGCACGAAAGAGAGACTGTCCACTCTCACTCTATTGCTGCCGCATGCCCTCGTGTGCTGTTCTTGTGAGCACATCACTTGAACTTCCTGTTATCAGTTGCCTCTGGCTATATCTTACGCCTTCCTTTAAAAATGTCAGACGTACTAGATTGTTTGTATTTAGAACAATTATAAATATCGGAATCAAAGGCAGAAACGATGGTTCTAGGACATTACCGTAATCCTTTGCACCTGGCTGATATTTCATGTGTTTAATTCGATGGTGCATATTCGGAGCTCATTTATTTTCTCTTACAACGTAGCACTAATTTCATCTGTTTGTCTTGCGTTGTAAGAGGCCGCTTTCTATAATCGTGCATTTAGTTCGTTAGGTTGCATCGCTGCTAGGTGAATATGTAGTATACGTGCTCGATCACCCTTCCCGGTGCATGGACCACGAGAGAACAGCGTGAACAAGTGAAGCCTGATACATATGAAAATAAATGGAACAAAAAGGTCAACATGCATAAAAAGAATTACACACTAAAGATAAATCTCCTGATGACGGAAACGTACTTAGGGAGACAGAAGAGGTAATCTGTTAATGCAGCTAATTAAAGAAAAGGGACTGTATGAAGATGTGACTCTGTCCACGCTCGCCACAACGCATAATCTTCGAACGATCTTTGATGATGAGCTTATGCAGGTTCGAGCCATCTGAAATTGTTGGCTTTACAATAAACAGTGTGCGCCTAATGTTTTATGCTATGATTACTAGTATTGATCTCGGAAGGTGCGGAAATAGCTGGCGACCTCTTCGTTTCAAATTCTGCTCTATTCTAGGAGGGGAAAGAAATGATATCTTTGGGAGAAATAAAAAAAATAGTGCATAATATAAGAATATACGGCATCTCGAGATGCTGGAGAAGTCTTACAAAGCGAAACGTGCATGTATCGGAAAACATTTATTACACTCGCTCTACAAATTTCCATTTTTTTCTTTATTTCTCCACTGTTTTGTTATGTTTGTTTTAGAAATCATTATCTTTGTTCTCTTATCAAAAGCGCCTGTGCAACTCAGCGTTGTGGGTATTTTTTGCTTTATTTAGCATCATGAAAGTGTAGTTGGAAGCTCAGCTTCCGCTATTGCAGGGATATCAATAGTCTCGTTGGAGATCTTCAATGCGGCAGAACAGCTGCGAACCAGAGGGGAAGGTGAGGTTGCAAGAGGTGTTTTCATCACACTTCCTTTCTGTTTTTTTTTGTCGCACTTCATAATGAAATAGAAGCACTGTTAGATGTGACTACACTTAACACAAGAAATGAAACTCATTAATTAGTACGTCTGCCTAGCACAGAAATGCTGTTATATTGCGTAAATAACCTCCTAAGACCTTTTCTCGCGGCCTAGTTAATATAAACCGAACTTAGGTGTGAGGACATGCCCAACGAAGGGAAGCTGCAAGTCTTGTTGACAAACCCTCACGTTTGGATAGGGTTATACGTCCATCATATTAGCTTCCGGTTAAAGTCGATGGTCAGTGCTCATGAACACAATTGGGGAATACCATGGCGAATGGTTCATGAATCATCAGTAGCAGGAATTGTGGACCTCTGAAAAGTTAGAGGGGAAGGGGCAAAACAGAAGCTGAAATCTAGTTGCATGACAATTGACTGTCGTCAACTCTCTTATGCGGTTCATCATGATAGCGTGATAAGAGTGAAAAATTCGCACTGAAAAGTTCCACAGGAACAACGTATTGAAGGTCACCATAACACCCTGCAGTTCAGTCATTCAATATTGGAATATGCCGATTTTATCGAATTTAAGAAGTCTTGTTATTGCGCTTTCATAAAAAAAATAACGATGTCGAGTAAAATATCACTGCGATTAGTTTTCTTCAGACTCCATTCTCATAAAAATAGAATAAAATACGAGTCAGCAGAATATACCTGACGCCCAAGCACAATATTGCAGTTTCCATCTCCATCAAAGCGAAAAGAAGATGTACAAGCCTGCGAAAATTGCTGTCTAATCAAGTAAAGCTTTATTCGTTTGGCGGTGGAATACTTGCAAGCATATCGCTATGTCATAACATTTTGCTGTTTAAGGACGACATGGTGAACGGAGCCTCGTTTTTGCTATCTTACGCAGCAAATACAGCCACCAGCAGAAGCAATACCTTGAAAGGATGGCTTTGCTAGACTTTCAGAACATTGCTCTAGAAGGCTTCTGTTTTGGAATTCCTATGCTAAGCCGATGACCTCGCCATAACTGGGAAGTTCGCGAACAAAAATATTGCAGCTTTGTTCTTCATACTGTCGCAGCGTGTGTACCACAGCTGGCGGCATCTCATGTGTAAGAGTGAAAGACAAACTAACGCAGTAAAAGAAGCGCAGCCCGCTCGGGACATGTTAACTTCGTTTCGCGCGCTGTAAGAGACAGGGGATAAGCTTAAAACTTCACCAGCTGCTGCACAACGTTCTTGATAACTTCTGGGAAGGGTGAATTTCTTCCGTGAACTGCGCGCTTAGTCTTCTGCGTATGAAAGAGTGCGCCATCTCCAACCAAAATTTGCGAAATTTCGAATACGATATTAAAGAAGCCTTTGCGCACTTTCCGGACTAAAGGGAAAAGCGGAGTCTTTGCCAAAATTGAGACTTTGGCAGTGTTCAGTAAGACTGACTGACCTTCGATCGAACGTTCAAATGAACTCTTCCATTCCAATGCTACTATTTGTAGGAGCCGCAGCTTCCCTTTTCATTGCAGTCTATCAATTTCTTTCGGGGTGGTGTTTATCACACTGCCGATGAAGAAGTCGCGTGCCACCCTCCGGGTCGTCTCAGGCCATAGCGACGTGCGCCATGATAGAATGTCAGGAGGTGCCTAGATAGAAGCATTGAAATAACGGTAAACTCGTCATGCAGAGTTTGACACAACGTTTTCATTTTTGTAATATCGCAGTGCAGGCGTCAGTCCTATTATTTTTCTCAAACCCTGTGATTGTAAGCTGGTACTCTCTGTCCATTTTAAAATGGACCGCGGTGTGCAAGATGGCATTTACTGGCGACGCCTGTTAAGTCAGTAGTGAAGTATTTGTTGAAATTTGTTGCAATTCGCGTGTTTTACTTAACACGTCGCAATAAGATTGAGGTATACGGAATCGCATTGCAGATTTAAATAGATCCCATGCCTTTCGTGTGTGAAAGGCATGCGAAAGTCATGACAGGGGCGGCGAGTACGCTATCTACACTCTTTCGTACAAAAATGGAGGTTTAACAAGCAGCCAAAGTAACCTCCAGAGTGATGCGAACGACAGAAGAAGTGAGAACATATTTTTCTGCCATTGTTATATCCCTTGTAGTAGCGGGGACCTTCTTTAGTTCCTCATTTATTATCTCTTCGTATATGTGGATCCTGAACAAACGGTAAAAAGAGCAAACGAGTACAGCAACGGCTCATACGTCAAATCACATATCCTCGGGGGTCGCCTTTGCTCTGACGCGCTGTACCCATCGCGACAAGGGTTCTGCAGTTCACTCACGTCCGTACGTCGCCACCTAACTACGGTGAAAAAGAGGCGTTAGGCTGAAGGTCACTCGGTTCAGGGTCACTCATGCTCAGAGACTCGTGTGATTATTTTTTATGTCACTGCGTCCGGCGGCTGGTTACTGGAAGGGGACGCGAGGAATGTAGTAAATGCCTTGGTACACGGTAACAACAGTCAATTTCTTTCCTCTCTGTCTTCTTCTATTCCTCTTTTTATTGCTTCTAATTCTTTTCGTGATCATACTGTGTGTTTTGCTTGTGTTTATATTGCGCTCTATGTTCCTTTTAATCACAAGTTCCTTCCTAATTCTATTTGGAGAACCATACAAGACGCAAGAATTATCAACAGGAGCAAGTTTTGTCTTACTCTTGGCCTACATTTCTCAAGAGCATTTTGTGCACACATTGGCGTCCTCTGTTTGTGCTACGTGCGACCTGTGGTACAGAGTGAACGCGCTGGTGAACGGGTTACAGCTTCTATCCCAGTAATGGCAACAACGGCTGTAGACTGAAAGCACTTTCGATTGAGACACCATAAATCAGTTTGACGTCAATGTCTACGCACTTAGTGGAGGCGTTGTTGCACCATTATTGCTCAATTCCGACCCCGCCATTAAGAAATCCGAGGTGCAGCAATTTGATGAACTATGATCCTCGTAGAAACAGTTGGCGCAATAGACAAATATATAGCTGGAGACTCTTCGCATGGTCAAGTGCGCGGCTCATTCGAAAGGTCGATAATGTGTTTACCATTTGTGGTGTAGAGTTTCGGAGAGACAAGGCTCCATTGGTTACTTTTAGCGCGAATATGTGAAGTGGAATCAGCTGCCAGAATGTGCCCAATTATTGCACAATTAACGTTAATTTCAGCAGAAGTAGTTTAAGACCTAACTAAAAGGAGCTTTCAGCTTGGTTTGCTGCATGGCTTGCAGCCTACCAAAAAATTGTGGCCAATCATTGGTGTATAGGGCATGGCAGAAAACAAAATATTGCACTAAATACTATACCTGCGCAGTCTTTAAAAGAATAAAAAGCGGAAGCAAGGAAAATGGGAGGCAAGGAAGGGCCGGTATATGAGTAAAATTGATGCAGACCTTTTGAAATATTGACACTGAGTTTTGTTTTAAAGCGATTAACTTACCGCAGGAGTAAAAGGGGATAAACAACGCAAAAACGTGAAAGAATTGCTACTTTGCATACTCAAGAATTTTAAACAGTCTACATGCCCCGCGGTGGTTAGGCGCGAGTTGCAAACAGACAGATGGATGGACGGACAGACCGACCGACCGACCGACGGACGGACGGACGGACGCACGGAAATACATACATACATACATACATACATACATACATACATACATACATACATACATACATACATACATACATACATACATACATACATACATACATACATACATACATACATACATACATACATACATACATACATACATACATACATACATACATACATACATACATACATACATACATACAGACAGACAGACAGACAGACAGACAGACAGATAGACAGATAGATAGATAGATAGATAGATAGATAGATAGATAGATAGATAGATAGATAGATAGATAGATAGATAGATAGATAGATAGATAGATAGATAGATAGATAGATAGATAGATAGATAGATAGATAGATAGATCATGGTTGATCATTCTAGTGCCTGATTCAATTACCCCTTCGTAATCTTTCATGGGAAGCGCATCAGTCATATCGTAAGCGTACCTGAGACTTTTACACTGGAGGGTTTTTAATCGGGTAAGAGAGTAGACGGCCATTATTGTAATGTAAAGCGTTCCTGGAATACTATAATAAATGTCTGCAACTCTTTTTCTGGCTATTGCTGCTACCCTAACCACAATTTCTATGTGGACTTAGCTTAAAATTCTTTCACTATAACAATAATAGGCTCAAGTCTGTTGTCTCTACATGGTGCTGTGCTTAAAGTGCAGGAATACACAACAGGTACGATAGCTTCACATTAACTATATTCCTGTTCTTCATTTCTAAAACAGTAATCCTGTTTTTGAACATTTAAAATGTTTTCGATTCTGTGACATAAACGAAAGACCTTTCTATGGGAAAACAAAAAAAAAACTGTCTTAAGACCTCTCGCCTCCTCACAGTCAAGATGACGGTTTTGTATATCACGACGTTGATATCAGTGATAAGCAGCAATAAATATGGTGGCTATCCCAAACGTGAAAACCAAACAGCTGGCGGTAAGAATATTTGTAAGTAGTCTGAATTAAATATTACAGTTCCAGAATATTCCTGCCATGTAGTCAAGTCAGACAGAGTCGCATAAGCTGGATACCATTTTGGCGGGTGCATTTATCCTGCTCGCTATGTGCCTAATTTGCTTGGGCGTCAGTTCTCTTGGGAGGAGATTTTCAGGCAGCGATACGCCAATTGCTTAAATAAGAGCCATTCTTTTTTATATAGAAACGGAAACCCTTAGCTGTGGTAGAATTACGATCTGGATGGGTATTACACGTTAGAAAGTGAATCTGAAAGAAAGAGATTAGGACAAATTAATGCCCTCCTGCTTTCTTCTGACCCCACCACGGATATATTGTGGAGTTTATGTAGTTGTCTGCGTAGCGTAAGTTTGACTGTCTCCTTCATTGAAGGGTGTGAAATTGTTTAAATAAGTAATATGTGTACATATAGTGTACATATTATTCGGGCATTATTGGTTCCTTATAATTAGAAGTGGCAAAGCGACATATGAAGACCCATGAACAGTGCAAGGAAAGTCAGTTGTAACTACCTTAATATTGTAACATGTCCAGTATTAATATAGTGAAAATCAATCAATGCGCTGTCCCACACCAGATAGTAAGGACAAAGCACCTTTACCTGACACAGGAACGTTGTTATGCAAAGTTACAATATTTCTTTAGTGTTATCTCTTCATATTCATGGTTAATTTACACCGATTAAATAATTTATCATCATCATCATCATCGTCATCATTATTTATGTTTCCTTAAGGACCCCTGTCGGGATATTACATAAGGGGAGGTTACAGAAGATACGGATAGAAACAAAGATATGGTTACAATTTCTTACAAAACTCAGCCTGTGGATTCGTATTAAAACAAAAACCAAGAAAACAAAAACCAAAAAAGCCAAGAGGCACACTGAATAGAATGCAAAAGCAAATCAGCAGAACAGTCAGAATGTGAGACAGCAATCGCAAAAGAATGAAGGCACAGTACTGTCATTATGCGGTTAGTGTTTAAGGTGATCAGTAAGCAGCTGCTTGAAGATAATGCAGTTGCGCTCATTGACAACTCTATCTGGTAAATTGTTCCACTCTATGATGGCGCTAGGCAAAAACGAGTGATTAAAGGAAAATGTTGAACCATGCAAGCGCTGGATGCTGCAAGAGTTAAAAAGGTGACGAGATGTACGGGTTTCTACGGTTTTGTACGGATTTCTCGTATGAATGTTCGGCTACAAGAAAACGCGTCGATCTAGCGGGTTTCACATTTTCGATGACGGCGGATCTACTTCAATTTAACGAAGAAAATAAAATTTATTAAAATTGTCATAGATCCAAGTGCAGTAATGCAGGGGCGGGGTTTCGACACTCCCACGAAGCTGTTATTATTGCGGTGCATATTCCAACTAGATCAAAACATTCTCAACAAAGGACCTGGCCCTAGCCCAGGGCCCGGTATCGACCAGTATTGCTACATAGGAGTAAATTGAAGCCCTGTTTTCTTTTCCTTTTTGCTTTTGTTGTTTTGTACAGACTTTCATTATGCTGAAAACGCTAATAGTAGGGAAGCACGTCAGCAGTGGTTGGCGTGGCAACAAAAATTCATGAAGGTGTTCCTTAAACTCGAACGTTCTGAGTGAACCTGTTCTGATAATAAATGGCGTCAAATTTATCTTCGAAAATTTATCACAGAGTGAGAAGTCTCCTTTCAGTATTTTATTAGTTTTCGAGATTTGTCGTGCAAAACATTTTGCAAAAGACTTGGCTTAAAATGCAGAAAAAGATGTTCATCAGCTCTGGGTAT
The DNA here is from genome assembly GCF_038994185.2 of Dermacentor albipictus. NCBI lineage: Eukaryota > Metazoa > Arthropoda > Arachnida > Ixodida > Ixodidae > Dermacentor > Dermacentor albipictus. Next base: position 138,233,583 of record NC_091822.1, on the reverse strand, counting down.
TTTCCATTAATGTAGTCCAGAGTTTGCGCCTTCAAAAAGGCAAGAAACAACTAATCACGACTGACTAATAATGGTGCCAAGTCGAATGAAGAAAAACAATGCCACTGTTCCTAATTTTTAAGTAATGCAACGTTCCCTTCCCATTCAGGAAACGACAACGGGACGGGGCCAGGCAAGGAGCATGTTCTAGATTTGCACTTGTCTTAGCTGAACTGGAATGAATTTCTCAGCAACGCTTCCCTATTTCCAGGGCATTCTAGCGGCGACCGCACAGTGTTTGGGTGCCATATAAGTTTTGCGACTGGTCGATGATACATTAAAAGAATACTCATCGATTATTTATTGTGGTAGTCACCATTTCATTAATATATACAGTTATTTCAATGGTCAATCAAGCGAATATCCGAACCATAGCGCCGAGTTTCGTATTAACTGTCACAAGCTACAATCTTCAGTAATCAATGGAATCAGCATACGCGATTGTTTCTACGTACCGCTCCCACCAAAGCATGACAACTTCGGCAATGAATGAAACTCGCAAGCAATGATTAGTTCAAAAAAGACGAATCATTAAGAATAAATAACAGCGCAAGTTTTTGCGAAAAGCATTTGCTATTTATTTTTAATGAACCTATTTCCTAATGAATATACTTTCGTTAACCTATTTCCTATTGAATGTAATTTCGTTAGCTTATTCAAATAAATTCTTAGCAGTATCTCTCGTAAACGTTGTGGCGAAATTTTATTGAACGAGAACTTGGGCCAGCTTATTTTTTAATATAAAAGCACATATGCACTAAGTTAAAAAAAATCATTTTTACGTGTAATATATAGGAAGAACTAGGTAATACTTTTGTATTTCCTGCTGGAGTTCCGTTCCTTCTAACGGTGCTATTAAAATATATTTCCATCATACCTAAAGCTTTGCAGCAGGGCGTGGTTGTCGTACAGGCAAAGCATGCTTTACAGGCTGCTTATTTCTATAAATGCACCATCGCGTTGAGAACTCTGTAAATTATTTGAATGCTACATCAGAGATAAGATGTTCCTTCGACAAGAATGATTCGTAAACCAAGCTGAAAAAAATAATTTCTGATGTTGCCTAACACCTTCCACGGAGAGTGCATCTTACAAAATTCTGGTTTGTGCAAGGATCTTAGAAGCACTATTCTGCTCTATATGACCACACAGTTTACTTGAACAATGTCGACAATTCACATAATTATTTCGGCAACAGTGATGAGCTAGAATTGTATAAACTAAATATTTCGAAGTGCGAAAATGATGGTAAAGAAGTAAACCACTTTAACATTGAGCAGAAATCTTTGTTCTAGTTAATTTTTGTGACACCCTTGAAAATTATTTTGTTCGTCTATTTATTATTTGAAAAGCATTGGCAAAAACTCGCAGCTGTTTAATGTACACATATATAGTATGCCGTATGTCAGTATTCTTACCTGTTGAAAGTTCCGAAAAGTGTGACGATCTTTAGGCTCCCCCTCGAATGGAAAAGCATCGCGTCTTTCCGGTAACAACGATAAAGTTTGTTGTAGTCAATGTGATGGAGCAACCGAGGGGCCGAAGCTCAGAAAGCTTGCGTCAAGTGTCAGGTCCTGTTCAACTAGTTGGTCCTTAAACGACACAAAATTCTCGCGACACAAAGATCGATGGTTGATGCTGCGAGGCCTCGGAAGTCGGCGAACGGGTCTTTCCTCTTGCAAACTACGCGAATGCAGACACGCAGCCACACTAATCGTCTTGAATGACTCCGAAGGTGCAGCAACTGCCCACCTTCATGTTTGGTAAGTCTTCTCTAAATTACAAATAAACGGTGTTACGCTGCCACTTAAGAATGACGGCATTAATTATCCTACAGAGCTCTCCAGAGGGCCGTCTCGACTTGTATTAGCATTGAAGAAGACGCGCGGCTGTCGGCTTCGAGTTCCGACAGCCTGTTAGCAATAATGGAGCGCTCCATGTGCGTACCTTCTCACCGGCTGACCCGAACGCAACTGCCAAAGCTCCTGGGTCACGTGTGGTTCTCTTATAGACCTAGCAGCCCGTCCCGGCAGCGGATGGATCGGACACCGGTTCGTTGTCAAGGCAACGCGTCCCGGGCTTTCCATAGCCGTCTAGGTGGCCGGCGTAACGCGTGGCGCCATCTTCCGGAGCTGATGTAAAACAAGCATGGAAGTCGGCGACAAAACTTTTACGTTTTCTTTGTTAATGCCTGCACACTGTTCAGTTCCTTTTTTTCGTTGTTTTCTTATGTGATACGTTGCTCTTTAATGAAATAATGAGCATAGCATTACTCGAATTTGTACAAAACGTTTGCGAAGTAAATATGGTAACCAGGTAAATTATTTTAGCAACATTAAATAAAGGAACAACCTTCTGACAAAATAAACAAACCCTCAAAAGTTTTTGTTGCCGCATCACACTGCCAATAAATTGTACTCCGCTGATAATATAAATCATCTTCTGTTTTCGTTATATCGCTTCCTGTCTCTCTTCATATTTCTGGCTTTTGTGTAATCTGCGAGTTCTTTTTCCTGCTGTCTGCAACGTTTATGATCTTTGATTTCTATAAAAATGCAATAATTTCTTGTTTTTGTGTATTTACACTAAAACAATGTTTTCTTTTTCTATTTTGGAAGTGTTTGTTTTGCTTACGTCTGCCTCATTGGCGCGCTGCTATAAGGATAGCATGGCCCTGTCAGGCACCGCATGCCTTTTGTCATAGATTTCAAGGTAATTTCCTGTGTAACTTGTCCTGAATAAAGATAAGAAAGAAAGAAAGAAAGAAAGAAAGAAAGAAAGAAAGAAAGAAAGAAAGAAAGAAAGAAAGAAAGGAAGAAAGAAAGAAAGAAAGAAAGAAACAAAGAAAGAAAGAATGAATGAATGAAATTAGTAAATAAATAAATAAAGCTCAGTTGTTTTGCATTGTTCTTTTCTGCTAGGTGATTGTATTCCTCGTTGCTTTTGTATGTCGCACAATACAAGAGATCACACGAAAGAGGGAATGGAGTGATGAACAGTGGTCGAGCAAAGAATGTCACTGGCATCAACGTTCTTCTGGAGATGTAGACTTGTCGTCGTCAGGGAAACAACTGATTCCCTTGATAACGCTTACATAACTCAACCTCTCTAATCAACAGGTGGTGAAAAGAAGAAGCGGGCGCCTAAAGTAGAACGAGAGAAAGCAAAACGATCAACAGAATTGCGGTAACGTGGGAAGAGGAAGCGGTGATTGCGCAACCGTTTTTAAACTTTCTGAGAAAACTGAGCCAACAGGATTGACAACACCTGCGCACACGCGAAAATCCGTTTCCTTCTTCGTCGCCCCTACTTCTTGGAAGAACCGTTAACATAATCCCTTTTACTCTGGCTCTTGCATTTTGCTCCAAGTCCTGCATCTCCAGTAGAACGAAAGACTCCCTTTTTCGTAATATTGCGAATGCTTCATTCTCCTTACGCACTCGTTTATTTCTTACCTGATAGGGGTGCGGGAGAGAGAAGTGTATAAACGTCAAAGAAAGCAAGTATTGCATTGACGAAGGCAATGTCCTTGTCGAAACGTTTCCTCCACGAACATCCTTTGTTTGATCACTAAAATCAAGAAAGGGGCTGACAGATGGAATAGCACACTGTGGTATAAAGTTTGTAAACAGCGATAAGGTGCCTCAGAAAGACTGGCTAACATTTCGATAGGAGGACCTATCTTCGTCAAAGGCGGCCCCGTCATCCTCAGCGTGTTAGTTTTAAAGGGTTAGTGCAGTGACGTCACGTGCGGGTGTTGTCGCTGGCGGCTGGTTTTTAAAGGGAGAGACTTCAGAGGTAACGAGCGCGGTCGTCCGACGTCTGTGAGACGAGGAAACAAGAGCGCGTTCCCCTCGCTCTTGTCAGACCTTGTGTCAGCGCTAGAATTTGCTAAAGGAAACAAGCATTCCGTCTACACGCTCTTACTAGACAAACAGCAAGCTTTCGATTCAGTTTCGCATAAGGCGATTATTCTTGCTCTTGCAACCGCGGAAATTTCAGTTCATCTACTCCGCTTTGTGCATAACCTTCTATCGGAGCGCCGGATGAAAGTGCGTGTCGGAGGGGTAACTAGTGAACACCGAAATGTGAAGTGCGGTTTCCCACAGGGCAGCGTTTTATCGCCGCTTTTGTTTAACACCACACTCGCCGCGCCTCCAAGTCCTTTGCCTCGAGGCAGTGACTTCCCTGTGAGCATAGCTGTCTACGCAGATGGCATTGCTCTGTGGATAAGCGACCCTTCGCACCTCAGTACGCGGCTTCTTGCAAGCTTGCAAAGAGCTCTCAAAGTGACTTCGGAGTAATTGGGTGAAGTTGGTCTGCACATAACTCCTGCTAGGTCCGCTCAAACAGCATATCGTCCTAAACAACGCGCTCGTCGAACAACGAGCTGACTGCAGCTTGAAGAAACCCCTATAACCTGGGTGCGACAGCACCGTTATTTTGGGTTAATTGTGGATGTTCCGTGAAGATCCCCGTTGCCAACGAATCAGCTCTTTAGCCATCCGATCTTTATGAGTTTTTTTTTTCAACATTCATATAAACTTGATCAGAACATCACAAGATGGCTTGCGCGACCATCGATCGTGCAGAAGCACCCGTAAAGTGGACCGTTTCAAAGACTTGTGCATAGCCACTGTTGAGGGGAGTGACAAATGTGCCGTGCATCACCCCGTATAAGCCCTCGGCTCATTGCGGCACGCCTTTTACACTTTTATTTCTGTCCGTTTCCTTTCTCTTTTTTCTTCTCGTTTTTTGTTTCATTTGCATGTTTATTTCTACATAAGTATGTAAGGTGACTGTTGCGAGAATTCAGTGTAATATACTGTAAATAAACCAATATATATATATATATATATATATATATATATATATATATATATATATATATATATATATATATATATATATATATATATATATATATATATACCAAATCCATCCTGTTCTTTATATATCTTTTTTTAATTTGCGTAAGTCAAATGGTCGTGCGACGCGGAGGCTGTTCACATTGCTTCGTAGAAGACGTTCCACGCGTAACAGTCCAGCTCATAAATATATATATATATATATATATATATATATATATATATATATATATATATATATATATATATATATATATATATACCGATAAATTCTGCAGGCTACCTTTCAAACGTAAAGAACTTGAGTGATGCTACAAGGTAAACAGAACAAGTATTTAATTTCAACTGTTTCGACAGGTGGAAAGTTCTACATTTCTGTGTCACCTCTGTTTCGTGTGCTAAACAGCTGCCCTGGGAATCCACATTACCACAGTGGAATCGCTCAGTATTTTTTGTATATGACCACTGATATGATTCGCTACAACTCGCTAGATCATCAAGCTCCTCATGAAATCTTCCTAATCTCCTTTTCTGTCCTAGCCGACATTATAGAGATTTATGCACGTTTCTCTGCTCCACAAATTCAGGAGTTCTATGGGGTCAAATCAATCCTGTTCTTTATATATCTTTTTTAATTTACGCAAGTGAAATGGTCGGGCGACGCGGAGGCCGTTCACATTGCTTCGTATAAGCCGCTCCACGTGTAAGAGTCCAGCTCATCAATCGGTCAGACACACTGGATTTCGGGAAGCTATGCACTTACTTCTGCAGCATTTGCGGATTACCATCGCTGATTTGTGATTTGTATTTCTTATCCTGCCAGACTGAGAAGGCTGTCGTTCTGGGTTCACCGCAAGAGAGTGAAGGCCATAAATAAGTCAAATGAAACACGCCGCCAGTAATGCATGCACTTTGCTCGCTACGAAACATCCTTTGCATAAATGTATATACTAAGCTGATGGAAAAGCCAAGGGAAATGAAACCGCATCGCTTACGCATACATGGATCTTTTCTCCTGTGTTTATGTTTTCCTGGTGTTTTTTTTTGTTTCTTTTTGTCGCTAGGTGATCGACACAGCGTCGGCGAGCGAGTAAGCGTAGTCGGGTTGAATGACGGAATTCAATCTGTTTTTTCTATCTTGTTCTTAATGACTGTGTTACCTAATAGTGTTCTCTTTTGGACTTAGCCGTCAGCAGATATGTCTCATAGTTTATGCAGCCGTTCTGATTTTCTTTTACGTTCGCTTCTAGTGTACAAATAAAGGGATCTCATTATCTTTCGCGCACTATTTGAGAGCGAAAGCGCTAGAGGCCACAAAGTTTTCACAAAGCAAACAGATCATCGTAGAGAATTTAGCAGTATTAACGTTCAGAAAGCAAATGAAACTTATTTTACCATGTTCTCTACTTTAAAAGTATGGCAAGCTCAAAAATTAGCCTTATGCAATCACCAAGCAAAAAAAGAAGAGAAAGAAATAAAGATGAGAGCCTGCTGCTACATGTGCGCTTTCTGGCGTCAGGAATAAACGCCCGCACATCCGTCGGCCAACAACAGCCCTATAGATCCATAGATCCAACTGCAATAAACCTTGCCCAAGTGTACTCACCGTAAAATGAAGACAACAGGCTTCGTAGGGTCCCTGTACTAACCCTTCGCCTTGGTGAAAGAACAGCAGGCGGATCGCTTATGCTGCTGTGAATATGTCAGCCTAATTCTAGCGTTCGTGCGCGGCGCGTGGAGCTGGCAAGCAGAACACGAAGTCACTTTTTCTCAAACACTCTCTTCTTAACACGAGGCTTCTCTCACTCTTTTCGGTGGGCTAAATTTCGCCATACAGTAGATTCCCATAGGCGGATGCTATCGACCAATGAGCTAACGTCAACCAAAAAGGGTGTTTGAATCAGTGCGCTTCTTCGTACTGTTGCTGTGTTCCCTTATTGACGCAGTTTATCATACAGGCTGAAGTAAGCGAAAAATCTGCGTTTTGAATTTCGATAGAAATTGCGTACTTCCGGAAATCCGACTATTACGCAGTCACCGACCATCGTCTGCAAACGCTAGGCAGCACCTCCCCGTGTTGTCGTGATACTTTAACCAGACTGCTTAAAAGTGTCCTGTCTCGCTAATTTCTATTAGTTTTGAAAAATAAAACTAGCCTCAAAGCACGCGAAGCTTAAGGTCGGACCAGACGTACGTTCACCAGCGTCCAGTCTCGCTGCTGGCCTCTTCTGGCTAGACGCTTTGGCAGATTTAGCTTCGTATTGAGCTATGGCGAGAAAGGCGTAATTAGAACGTGGCTACTATTCACTGGGAAAACTTGTGCAGGACAAAGCTGGTCCGCCGCAGATAGCATGGCCAGATTGGGCCACATGGGTGTGAGAGCACACTCCAGCCCTGTCGTTCACATAGTTAGACAATACAATTGCATGAAGCTGCGTTTGCAGCGTAGTGCCTGGCAGCCGCTGTGTGCCGCGACGAGCGCGCCAGCTGATATCCTGCGGTTCGCTGAGGACAACAGCGCGCTCTCATTAGTATCTGTTGCTGACGTGGCTCAAGTCCCGAGCGCCAATATCTCTCGAACAAGGAGCTTCCTGAGTGGCACACGCTCTAGGTGTGCCACCATCGTGGTCGAAGCTCATTAACAATCCTTTCAGCGCAAGTCCGGATTGCGGCATCCATCGCATAGCCGATGTGCGCGCTGCCGATATAGTCGCACGACCGAGCACGAAGAAGTTTGTTGGACTCTCGGAAATTGAGCGATTGTCGTAGAGATAAGTGCGTTACGCAATGTACTACTCGTCTTACACGGTACGATAATAGCCGCGCGTAGATATCTACAACACAGTGGACCCGCCGTGGTTGCTCAGTGGCTATGGTGTTGGGCTGCTGAGCACGAGGTCGCGGGATCAAATCCCGGCCACGGCGGCCGCATTTCGATGGGGGCGAAATGCGAAAACACCCGTGTGCTTAGATTTAGGTGCACGTTAAAGAACCCCAGGTGGTCAAAATTTCCGGAGTCCTCCACTACGGCGCGCCTCATAATCAGAAAGTGGTTTTGGCACGTAAAAACCCCAAATATTATTACAACACAGTGGCACAGCACAGGCATGAGACACCGTGAATTCAACAATAAGCTGGGCTATAGCCTTTCAGTTTGACGCGTCGTAAGGGCCGAAATCGGAAATTGTAGTGTCTATGTGAACAAACAATATCAAATTTCAACTGCACTACACGGTGATGTCCGCTAGAAGGAGCGTTAACGCCGCCACCCAGCTCCGCCGTAGCCTTCGCATTGCAAGACATTGAAGGAAAGGGAGCGACGCGAAGGGTGTCACAGGCGATTTTTCATTGCCGGTAACTCCGTTTCTACTCAGTGCACTAAAGTACTTTTTTTGCCGGCCAAGTATTTCTGACACAGTCTGCTGTAACATCAAATACATGTCCCGACTTCGATAAAGAGTGGTTCAGAACCCCTCTATTGCACGCATTTACTTTGTAAATCGTCCTATTTTATGCATCAAACATCATTTTCGTCACGTTTTTGATCACGTTTTGAGCACAGTATGCAACTCTATGCACGGAGTCAAAAGGCAATATTCTAAAGTGTTATTGTGTCAGTCGACGTGACAAACATGTCCGACCGACATCAGGCGATGGATGCCTGAGCGGGCCCATAAATATTGCGGGAACAAAAATTTTACAACACAGCAAATGCGCACTGTGGAGCAATGTATTACATTATGTGGTGAAAAAATTAAGGTTTTTTAAGTACGATATTTTAAAGACCGCAATTTGTTCAGTAAAAAGTGCAACCTCATAAATCTTGTTAGGTCCTAGGAACACACTGACAGCTTTCTGGAGACATGATATTACCACAGCCGCATCATTCACGGCGGTTATGTGGCGCCTGCCAGAGGTAACAGAAACAAGCTTTACTGATATGCTGGAGATATTAGCCTGGCTGTTTGTCTGACATGCTACTTCTGGTACAGGATGATTATTATGTTATATACATTGACAGACACTTAACAGCACACAGTCACACACACAGAAACTCACACACACGCATACACTATGTAGATATTCACAAAGTTTCATTAAAGTGCGTGGCCTACAAGAACGTCAGCACCGCTTTCTTGGCACGTAAGGCGCAGGTAGTGCTTTGCAATGGGCCGAGAATGTATCGCAGTTCTAAGCTCGAGTCTCATTGTAGGTATAATGTCGCCTCCAAAAAATGTCTCTCTTAGGCGTTGCGGCAGCAGTCGCACAGAGTACATTGCAGGTCTTCAGAGGCGTTACATTCAAATCACATTACCGAGGCCTCCGTTGAATCGTCGAGTCAGAAGTGCGAGTGCAAATAGTGCGTATGTGTGTGTGTGTGTGTGTGTGTGTGTGTGTGTGTGTGTGTGTGTTGCGTGCGTGTGTGTGTGTGTGCGTGTGTGTGCGTGTGTGCGTGTGTGTGTGCGTGTGTGCGTGTGTGTGTATGTGTGTGTGTGTGTGTGTGTGTGTGTGTGTGTTTGTGTGTGTGTGTGTGTGTTTGTGTGTTTGTGTGTGTGTGTGTGTGTACCATGAACGTCCGGGAGGACGCTCACACCCTGAAAAGTCGGAGGCAAAGAACTTCGCGCAGATCCCGCATACGACACGCGAGACTAGTTGGCCTACCTCGTGCTGTGGTATGTCCTTTCGCTGCGGGATTTAAACAGTGTGCCCGATTTCCTCACGGACCTCAGCCAGAGAAATTCGTGGTACCGAAGCCTTGAACTTGAACCAATTACCAATGAACGCCTGTGAATGTCCGTGATAGTAAGTGATTAATAACCTACGATTATCATGGCTGACAACAGTAGACGTATAACTCGTTCCAGGGGTGGGGAAGAATATTCGTCGTTTGCAAGTCCTATAATACGCCACTGGGCTTAAGGAAAAAATTGGCCAGGCTTAGCTTGGTTAAGCCAAGAATGCGTTGCATATTGCGCGAGTTGGGGCCCAGCTTTTCCACCGGCTGTCGTGACGTCACGTCACGTGGTTGCGCTAAAGGTCAATGGTGGCTGCCCGGCCGCGCCCTAGGGCTGAACTGAGTGATTGCAATATGCAACGCATAAAAATAGAAGCAACTTAATAACAAACATAGCAAACTTAAAAGAGAATAGACCCACATATATGAGACACGCAGCAATGAACAATAGCTCATACCCTCAATGGTGGCTGCGCGGCCGCGCCCAAGGGCTGAACTGAGTGATTGCAATATGCAACGCATAAAAATCCCAGTATATAAAATGACTGTTTTAAGCTACCCAAAGAAGGAAGGCAGTTGTACATTATCCCAGCATATGCTCCCTGTTGTCGCATAATAAAGGGCATTTATTAGTTTATCTTGATAACTACTGTAGTCTGCATAATTTCTACCGAAGCTTTGGGTTCAGAAGCTCCAAACAAAATAATTTCATTGCTTCCGACAATAACACCGCTTTACTTCTTTGGCGAAGCACGAACTTTTTTTCGTCGATTTCTATCCCTTCCATTTACAGTATTATGCTTGCAGTCAAGAGCTATTCCTAATAATCATTCTATTCGCCACTTCATTTGCATTCTTCAGTGTCGCCTATTGTTTCTACACGAACTACCACCTTCTTTTTCGTACATTCCACAACCATTCGCTAACCTAATATCGAGGCTCTTATGTTTATTTTTTCTGTGTAAATCAATGACTTGCAGCCGCACTGCAGCCCTCTCTAACCATACAAACGCCAACGTCACCCAGTTCGTTCTGTTCTGGTCTTAGTCAGAGGCACTCGTGGGTAAATTAGGTTATGAACCGCTGAGGTCTCTTTTCCCCCACTTCATTCGGCTTGCTGTACAAACATACTAGGTGCGCACAAGCTTTAGCTACATGAACAGATGATAATAAGACAAGTGCGAAGGTTTCAAGTGCCTGGTTATCTCACTCTGCCTGGTTACCGCACACATTTTGAAGTAGACTGCGAGTCAATATTAGGATTCGTCTAGAAAGCTTTATTATTCCGATTTGAGAGTAGGAGAGCTTCCGGGATGAAGTTGCTAAATATACATACACCCAAATATTGTTTTTATTTATTTTATTTGGTTACAGGATATTGCAGACTTTGTGAAATCCTGGTAGGAAGTACAGAAAAAAAGGCACCTACAAATTGAATAATTGCAAACAAATAAAAATAAAGAAGTAGAATGTGAAAAAGGCTGTACAAACTCTTTTCGTGTACAAACACCAATTTATGTAATACCATTTAATACCAGCATATGAAGTTCTACATGTTTTTTGAAGATTTGTGGCGAGTATGAGATGTTCTGGTAATTAGTTACAATTCTTAATTTTTCGAACAGAATTAGAATACTTCAATGTTTGTGTTCTTAATTAAGTTTCGGCGAAACAAGATATCAGCATGTAGTTGTGCTGACGGCGGGTTTTACGTGGGGTTAGTAAGTTTGCTCAACTGAAGCCGAAATCCCCATTTTATATCAGGCTATATTGCGTCTTTCCTCAAGAGATTTAATCTCAGCTGACATCAGCGTAGACTGCGAATCAATTGTCTTGTAATTATTAAATAGGACGCTGAATGCTCGCCGCTGAACGTCTTTTATTTAAAAAGGATAAATTCTGGGGTGGTACTTGCCAGAACCACAATATGATTACGAGGTACGCCGTAGCGGAGAACAGCGGGTTACATTTGACCCTCCGGGGATCTTACACGTGCCCCGCAATGCACGGCACTCCGGCGTTTGTTTGCATTCCGCCCTATCGAAACGCGGCTGCTGCGGCCGGAATTCGATGCTGCGCTCTCGGGCACAGCAGTGCAGCTTTTCCTATTGGCAAGATATTTTCTGAGCAATAACGGTCCCAAAGAACGGCAGCGTATTCTAGCTTCGGACGAATTATAGAGGTATAGGGTATAAGTTTTAAATTGTAAACTCTCTTCCGTAGTTTGGGGCAGACGAGACCAAGCCTTTGCCTTGCCGATTAGGGGGCATAACTGATGTAATCGCCCCATTTTAACTGATAAATTATTATGGCACACAAACATATATATTTGTCAACTGTACCAACTGGAGTGTTGTTGATGCTATAGCAGAAAAGAGCATTGTTATCCGCCACTGTAGCTTAACAGTTATGGTGCTGCGCTGCTGCTAAGTAGGTCGCGGGATCAAATCTCAGCCATGGTGGCTGCATTTCGATGGGGGCCGTGTGCCGTGCATTCAGGAGCGCGTTAAAGATCCCCTAGTGGTCAGAATTTTTCCAGGGTCCCCAATATCATGCGCCTCGTAAATGGTGGTTTTAGCACGTCGAACCCTAGAGCTATTCAGAGCATTATTTTTGCTGGTAATGCGTAAAAGTGCACTTTTTCAACATTCCGTATCATGCCATATACAGTGAACGAATAGATCTTATTTAGACGCACTGGTTAATAAAAATTGGTCTTCAATAGAGCAGAAATTTCAGAGTTCAGAGAAGCTACAATATCATTCACACAAATTAAACATGATAACTGTCCCAGCACATTTCCTTGTGGTACACCAGAAGTAACTGAGGCATGTTTTGAGCAGCCGCCATCTACTTGAACGTTTTGAGTTCATTTCTTTTAAATATGAAGTGAACCAATTTATATGTATTGCCGGTATCCCATCTTTTGAGACTTATAAGCAGTGTTGAAGAAATACCTTTATCAAAAGCTTTAATAAAATCTAGGAATATGGGACCTCCACTTTTATTAGATATGGCACTAAAGTCATGTACCACAATAAATAGTTGAGTAAGTTTTGAGCACCTTTTCCTGAGCCCGTGCTGCGAAGAAGACAGTATATCGCGGCTGTTCATTGAATAACGTATGTAGTTAGCTTGCTAACGTATGTAGTTATTTTGAAAATACAGCATGTTAAAGAAATAGGTCGCTAGTTACTCACAAGTTGGTTGTTTCCTGCTTTTATTTTCTGTATAAGCAGGCATAGTTTTGGCACTAAGCCAATCAGACATCAGAAATACAGAATTAATTGATTCTCAATGAGGACAAGGAGGAAGAATGTAAGGAAAGGGGAGAGGTGAGCCATAAGCGCGTCCGGTTTCCTACCCTTCACGTGAAGAAGGGAGTTAATGGATCACAAGAATGAAGTGAGAGGGAGAGATGAAGGTACTGTCAATGCGAACACGTGAGGTTGTCCATAGCTTCCTGCCTACAATCGGTTGCTAGGCCGGTCGATTTCTTGAACCACCGCAATGCCTGCGTCGCCTTGTAAGCCTGTGGCGCTTGGTGTCATGATTCAAGAACAGTCGCGCTCAATCTCATAACGACCACAAAAACAAGACACGCGTTTGATTGTCACTTCAGAGTTGCATAAGTCACAGATGGATGTGTGACACTGCAATGAGGAATGACTTGGCTTTCGTAAAAGCGACCGCTAACCAGAGGTGGCACAGCAAAGTTGTATCACGGGCGAAGAAGTGCGATGGGATTTAAAGCTTAAATGTGGGATCAAGCCGGTTTGTGACGACTGTTCGGGACAATCTGGGAGTTCTATGAAATTTATCAGAGGTATGGCAACAGTCAGCGTTTGTTTATAGGCTGACCGGGCGGCATCATCCGTAAGGTCATTACCAACGATGCCATGGTGCCCCGGTAGCTACTGAAAGATGAAGTCAGGTCCCTTCATGTAGGCTCAACGAAGGAACTCTCTTTTCTCGCACACCAGTTGTTAAAGGGTCTTGCGTCGTAAGGCTGACTACAGACTCTGAAGGGCTGCTTTGAAGTCACAAAAAAACCAACCTCCTTTCGAGGTTGTATTTTTGCCCTATAAAAAACAGCAGCACGTAGGTCGACATGTTGAATCGCCGTAGAGGCTGTTATGGACACCTTTAACTCGGTTGCGGCTTCTAAGCCAGGGACGACAAAATCGCTTGTGGAGCTCGTGGCTGAGACAGATAGCTCGGTGTAAATGTGCATTATTTATTCACATGCCTCGTTCCCTCATGACAATACCAACTCTCGTAGAACCACTGCTGAATGAAGGGTTTTCTTCGTAATCCCTGGAATTGTGAGGCGTACATGTGGCCCTCGAAGGCCGTACAGGAGTAACAATGGCCTTGCTGCTTATATAAAAACCAATGAAAGGCCGTCCTCATGGATCGCTACATGTTTTAAAAATCAGGTTGGAGATATTTGCACTGACAAAGGAGCAATATGCAGACTGGGGACTCAAGAAATGTTTTGAATGGGTGCTCTAAGGTTCTCGTCTGTGACGCATGTTGGAATCATAATCATAATCATAACAGGCCATCATAATTGTTGCTTGAAAGTCGAAGCGCAGCACTACAAATTTATTCCCAACAATTAACTGTTAGGAAACGGTTTAATGATTCGGCATAAATGCGCAAAAATACATTCAGGGCACCATCAGGACCTAGGGAAAATTTTTCATCTACGTTCAACAGCATTTACAAAACGCCCTCATATGACCTAAGCCCAGTGCTTCGCAAGGAAGCAAACTGACATCTTCAATAGCATCATCAGTTGAGAAAACAGAGTGAAAATATGCATTCAAGTGTGCACCTAAGCTCCTGCGGCAACTATTTACATTGTCATCTAAGATAATTGTTTAGTTCGTGTGCCTGTTCTTTCTTTTTCGTTCAGTTGCGCCAAAAATTTACATGGATCATTTCTTTATGAATTTCGGAAAGCTCTCTTTGATATAATGTTCCCTAGCAGCTATAATTCGAGAGCAAAGTTCTGCTGTTGCGGTGCTTACAGCCTGACGACCAACATTCCTGGTCATTTAAAAGGTTCGAGGCTTCGTTTGAGGCGATTATTCCAAGAATTTTTTTCAGTGAGTGCGAAGTGTCTTAGAAGGTATTCCAGCAATATTTGAAAGCTTATATGAAATGATACTATGAAACCCTTACATCAGTCCCGCAAAAAATTTTAAAAGCTATTTCTATATTATCGAGAACAGACTGAATTTCTGGCTTCGAAAAATCTTTTACAAACTTAGAAGGAAAAGTACCTGAAGTTTTAGTTTGAGTGAGATTTAAGGAAAGAACTAGTTTATCGTCGAATATGCCCTCATTACCAGTTTCGTCTACAATGGCTAAAAAAAGTTCATTTCTTACTCCCACCTACTGAACATTAACATGGTTGCAACATTAACCTGATTGTTATTTTATTCGATTCCTTGTGTACCTCCGATTTGTGATTTTTCTTGTTCCTCTAAATTAAGACGCAGAAGTTACTCCAAGCTACTTTAACTGCTCAATCACATAGTCTATATTATTTCCTTCTTGATTTCATTTACTGAGCTTCACAGGTCTATTCATTTAACGCGTTTTGCCTTAGTCGATGAGCTAATTTAGCGAATATTCCCAAGTTTTGAAGTATTCGCGAACATCCTCACCACCATCTTCAATGCCTCTCGATGAACGACGATGATGAACCAGTAGGAAATAAAGCAAAGGAATTGAAAGCGCTGATTCTAAGGAGTCCTGCTAGGTGCAGGTGTCGTTGGTAAGACCTTAGTGCAAAACCATGCAACAGCTTTTATTACATTTCCTTACTACCTTTATTCCTCTGTTCTTCTTTATTTCTTGCTGAAAGGAAGGGGGCAGGTAGTGCAATATCCTCCTCTGTGTACACGTGCTATACACGAGAATTTTTTCTAAAATACCTTCGAACCACTGTAAATATCCTTTGCTTATTTTTTTGATGCTTCGGTTGAACTTCTCCCTGATACTTTCTGCTCAAAATAGTGTGGTTAGCACTGGCCGTCGCGTGAAACGTGATCCATTGTGAAACTGAGGGTTTTCTCCACAGTGCACGTTGTGCACCGGTAGCGTTTCATGGCCCACGTAACTACGAGGCCTTGCACGCGTGAATTCTTCGCAGACATGGTTCTCTCGCTCCGAACAAAGTGTTCTGGCGGGCTATTTGCGAGATGCTTGCGAGTCCTTTTCATGGAGGCCTCTTTCGAAACCTTGAAAATGCTGCCTTTCGTGGCAGGTATTCATTGCGGTGAATATTTTTTTCCTAACATGAAGAGATTTTTCTTTAGAATGCCTCTTTTCTTTGCGTACATCCACGCATGTACATGGGAACGTGTTTTTATTTGTTTTATTTTGTTTATTATGGTATAAGCTGAGAGAAAAAAAATCTGATGCAGCCAGTGGCATAGTCGCACCCGTGACGCAGGCCAGCACCGCCCGTGGGCATCGTTCGGTGTCCGCGACGCCAAATAATGCCTTTTGGCGGTGTCGCAAAACCACCGTTCACGTTCACCGTGGGCGCTGAGAAGCACGTTTACTCGTTAAGAAAAGATGTCATTGATTAACTGCGGCCATTGGGAAAGAGTCCTCTCAGCCCGGGCTCTGAAGATACATGTATGCGTCCTTCGATCTACTTGTGATTCCGGAGCAAATTTTGGAATGGCATCATCTCCACCTACAAAAATGACAGGGATCTTTCCGTGCAGAATCAGAACAGCGTGACTTCTTCCCTTGAACGCAAGCTGCCTGCATAGGCTGGAGAGAATTGGCCAAGAATAGGGCCATTCACAACGGAATGAATACTTTATGTAGAGGTGAAAATACGTGTAACACTATGTAAAATAATTATTTAGACAGCGTAAAGTGGGGTAGTATATTATTATGCAGAAAGCAATGATAATGATCAACAGCTCGGCAAAGAAACAAGAATTCAGGACCGCCAGTCAGCCTCTAGAGTCTGTGAAGGAGTATGTTTATCTAGGTGAAGTACTTACAGGGGACGCTCATCATGAGAAATAAATTTCTAGAAGAATAAAAATGAGTTGAAGCGCATACGGCAGACACTATAACATCCTGACTGGAAGCTTATCATTATCGTTGAAAAGAAAGGTGTAAAATTTATGCATTCTACCAGTGCTAACATATGCGGCAGAAAAAGAAGCTCGAAGGCAAGTTCAGAACCGCGCAAAGAGTGATAGAACGAAGAATGTTAGGCGTGACGTTGGATCAGAGAGCCGATATTCTAATTTACATTTAGAGAAAAAAAACGGAGCTGGCCAGGCCTTGTAATGAGTAGGCTAGATAGCTGGTGGACCATTAGAGTTACACAATGGGTGCCAAGAGAAGGGAAGCTCAGTCTAGGCGCTGCCCCTACGACGCACCGTCGGTCGTGTATAGACCTAACGTTTGCTAAGAACGTCTTCAGTGTGGTCGCAGAGCCCATGGTCCTTTGTCATAGTGGCCATAAAGCCATAATTACTGTGGTCACGAGATAACGCAAATGCAAATAAACATACCAACATGCATATTCGTGCTATATCGTTTTGTTGTTTTATTTTATTTTATTTACAGT
Organism: Dermacentor albipictus; assembly: GCF_038994185.2. NCBI lineage: Eukaryota > Metazoa > Arthropoda > Arachnida > Ixodida > Ixodidae > Dermacentor > Dermacentor albipictus. The sequence continues at coordinate 138,216,326 of NC_091822.1, read as the reverse complement.
TATATACAGCTCTCGCTTGTTATCCCCCTTCACAGAGTGGAAGGGCTGCGCTTTTGTTCCTTGAGAGTTCCTTGCTTTTTATTTGACTTGCTAGTATACAGATGTTAGCAAGTATTTTCGCGTTAGGAATTTTAGGTGCATTTTTATAGAATACAGTGTTAACAGTTTTTAACTGCACGTTTTAATGAAACACGGGAATAGAATAAGGCATGTCTTGAAGGATAACTAGATTTTACCTAGTTTGCTACCCTATACGCGTGGAAGTGATGTGGTGGGGAAGGAGAGAGAGAAGATATAAGTGCAAATCTACCCCACGCACAAAGGCGCAGCATACCTTAGCAGTATTGTAGTAGGATTTTATGACCATGTAGCAGCACTCTTCGAGCGTAATGCGAGCTCTTAGTAAAGTGAGAGCTCGGTAACTTTTTCTGGTGAACAATGTTCACCGGCAGAAATGAAGATAAACTAAGAGTGAGAATATTTTATTTCTATTGTTTGGGCCGCTCACAAATGCTATTTTTTATGCCTAAGACTTACGCGCAAGACAACCCGATCGTCTATCGGCTCGTATAATTTTGAGGAAAGCACAATACATGTGAAAGGAAGTATATAAAGACAGGATGTACATTCTTTTTTGCAGCCAAGATTGACGAGGATGTTTCTAGAGTATAAGCAATAAATAAATGCTCGGCATTGCGTGGTTATTCGTGAATAGGCAGCTACGGTCTGGACATGGAAGTTTCCGTATGCATAGAGTCGATTGCATTAAAAGTGATTGAAAAACATTCGTGGCGGACCAGGACGAGCTTTTCTTCAACTGCGAGGCTTTTCATTCAAGGAACCCGCATGGGTTTCCATTGTAGCAATTGATACGATTGGGTGGATGTGTGATTTTCAATTTATTAATTACTTCTCTCCAACTTGCGGGTTTCCTCAGAACTATTGCGTCAAACGCTTGCCTTTGCTTCGAGTTGCAGACAAATTCGACTTCGCCCTGTCATCTACTAGCCACCTGTCTAGCTCAGATGCTAGAGCGGCTGCCCCGGAAAGGCGGTGGTCCCAGGTTCGAGTCCCGGACCACGGCATATTTTTCTTCAACTGCGAAGCTTTTCTTTCAAAGAACCCGTATGGGTTTCCATTGTAGCAGTTACTATGATCGGGTGAATGTCTGATTTCCCCTTTATAAACTCTAGCTCATCTTTCATGTGAACAGCCCTTGACATAGGCCGGCGCTTAAAGTGCGACATCCGGTTCTCACTGACACGAGAACTGCGCTTTTTCTTGGCCGAACTAATGGAAAAATGCAAATTTGACTGACAATTACTTCACAAATCATACATTCATTCCACCTCGAGTCGCATCGTTGCCACCCTGACCACGTTATTGTTGCGTTTAATTAGTTGCAAACTGAAGTGAAGACTCCCCTCTATTAGGTCCACCGCTTTCGTGTGTTGGTTTACGTAAGAAACAGATCGGGTCGACAAGATGGGAACTGGGCTGGTATGTTGTGACTTCTTGTATATTGTGACTTCTGAGAATGAACTTCAACTTTGTGTCTTTCGTTACCTGTTCTCAACTTTGTTTCTTTTCTTTCACTACTTAATTTGCTGATCTTTGGCGTATCTTGTAAAACTGATTTCTCAAATTGAAATCGTGTTTGATTCCATTGCTTGCGATTATACCTGTTTTACGTGTCTTGTTCGCTATACCTTGTAACGGCTTCCTGCGCCTATTGTCAATCTGCTCTAGCAGCTTTTAGCCAGGAAGCCGTCCATGTGCTTCTGGGAAATAAAATTGAATTGAACTGAAAAAATGTTGTATAGCGGTCTTCGAAGCTCCCTATAGCGCTTCTAATCCTGATACGCGTTGTTGTTAGGGCTGGTATTCGCCTAGACAGCCTACCGACGCGTAGACAAATGGCTAAGTGTATTTTGTGTTGTAGCAAGGTGTTTCACGTGCTCGCCTTCTCTTACGCGCTTGTTATGTGGGATATCTTACCGCAGGTAGTTGGTTCCTGCGGAGATGCCGCTAACTGCTATCACTCGGGGGCTGCTTTAGTGCCCCTAACTCGTATTACTGGTAGCAGTTTCTAAGCACGTCTCTCGCGCCTACGTCGAAGCTTAGGAGGGCAGCACGTGTCACCGATAAAAAAGTTAGCGTGGGTCACGGATGGAAATTAAGGCCTTCTTATGTCAAGGACAGGTTATTTGACGTCATTTTCACAGTTATCCGCGGCGAAAGCTTGTGGCTTAACAAAGCCTTGTCAAGCTGTCTGCTGTGACGTGGTGAGTTAGACTTCGCCAGGATTACTCAAATGCGGGTAAGTGCCACCGGTCGATGATTGCACATTTTGAGATGCTTCCCAAGGGATTACGGCCGCTTTTGTTAATTTCCAAAGCCTACGTGTACTACGTACCCGCGAAAGCGACAATAGCTCTTTCAATCTCCCCTTCATGTAAATAGTCCGTTGTTGCGACAAGCGCTGGTACTTCCTGTGTTCCCCGTCACTGAAGCTTTCACACAAAACGATTTAGCATACGGCACCTGGGGAGTAATTAACTTCGTTCGCGGCTCCATATGAGCGCATCTTTCCTGGAAGGGAGAGCGCAGGTTATTGCACTCGGCACGCAGTGCTTCCTTGAAATTAGGCCTGATAGCGAGTGACAGTTGCAGGAAGACTCTGGAACTATTTTCGCGTCGTATACTTATTGCCAGTGTGGACTACATGAAGCTAGGGTGTAATTTTTTTGAAGTCGAACTAAGAGAAATGATCTGCTAGCGAAAATGCATTCCAGTTTTCTACGAGAAAGACACGTCGCAAAGATCACTAAGACGAAAAATTGTGCAGGAAAACGATCTCGTTTCGCGGAAAGTGAGAACAACATAAATTTTGCTGCTCTGAATTTTGACAGCGGTCGTTTGCCGACTCCCTTCAGTTGCTTCCCTTAAGACAGGATTATATGACTGGTTTCGGTTAGGTATGCATATATAGCTAGGGGTATATGTACTCCACGCGGGTTCATTCCATCTGTTAAAGTTAAAGTAAAAGCTTCTACCATACCGAAGAACCTGCCCCTTATGAAAACAGGTGTTTCGGGACAAAGGACAACTTGTGAAGACCGGGAAAGATACATTATTCAATTTACTTATTTTAATCATCATATGCATACTGCAGCCCTATATCGGTGCTACGGAAGGAGTTCGACATGTTCAGTTAACAGAAACAACGGCAAGAGGGATATAAGGCAAACCTAAACAAATAATAGCAGCAATTCATATGGACACGTTAAATAATGCAAACAAATAAAGTTCATGGGTTTACCACAGTGCGGAAAGTTATGCAGACGCAAGTACTTTGCCTGCACAACACATGCTAACAAATGGCGAGTATATGTTAATTACACAGATCCTACGCAGTGTTGTATCTGGGTAAGATTTGGGAGAATGGCAAGGGATTTTTTTAATCTAAACAGGTTTGTTCAAGTTACAACACTTGAAGTAATTACACGCTTGCTGCATTTAAACGTCATATATTAGGGTATTGGCAATATTGTGCTATTAGTTTGCCAGGCAAGTTTATGCAGAGATGCGCTACTTGACGTTACCATACCGAATGCCAAGTTGAGAAGGGTGAGTAGCGGTATATGTAGCCATATATTTTAATATTCTGAAGTCCCCTTGTTTGCACTTGATCTGCTGACACACAAACACACATGCAGTATCAGCCATACAATACACCGCAGATACACTATGGGAACAAGCCCAAAGAACGGATTCTTCACGAGTTTGGTCTGACACATAAATGGCCAGTCCTCGACCTTACTATGCTGCGCTATACCTAGGCGTTTCAGTGTTACAATTAGAACGAGGCGGTGGTCCCTGTGCAGCTCTGACATGCCCACCGGTTGAAAGGTTGTCTTGCCCAGCTGGCTGAATATATCAAACTCGTTCCCCTTTCAGTAATACGAGTAGTACATGGAATTCAAGATCTCTTTAAGAAGCTCCTAATCATTGTGTCAGCATTCCTGGAACAAAGTGTTGTCCTCTGGTATTTTCATAGTCGCACACTTGTTGGCGGCCATTCCGCAGAAGGTGATGGTAAGACAATTGAGAAATCTGATACGAAGGACCTTTATTGTGATCGTGGTTGGGAAGGACGCCTGCATAGTAGAGGAGCCAGATTTCACTGGCTACAAAATCGAAGACAGCTGGCTTCACCTTTGGATTTATGCGCTGGAGTTTGTCGTAGTATATCTGGGGCAACTATACGCTGCTTGGCGTAGACGCTCAAGAGCGGTTTGCGGTGTCCTAATTTCAGCAGAGGACATGCTGCGACACATCGAAATTTGTCCCAAATGATAGTCTTCTTGCGTAGAGTCAAGATGTTACTTGCCTGCATGAGATATATTATGACAGCGTCGAGATCTTCTGTGTCGTCCATTTTGTCGAAGTCAAACTAAACAAATCGTCCATGCATTTGTCAAGAGCATCAGTAACCTTAAGCACATCATTCCTTTAATGCCTCACTTCAGGCTCCTTCAGCATTCACTTCCTAAGCGAATGGTGTCTGCACCGGCCACCAGTGCAACTAACAATTCCGGGCATCAAAACGAAAGCTCGAACGCCATTGCAAGCTTTGAAGAAAGCAACATGGAGCACGTTCACCGAGTGCACAGATTCCGGAAACATGTCTACCAAGATGGTTCGGGTTGATGATTGCAGCAGCTAAGCTGCTGCAATCATCAACCCGGCAAAATCTGAATAATTCAAATAAAAAATTTCAGGTGTGACCGCATCGATGGGCTCTGATCTTGCGGCACTCCAAGTTGAACTTTATTTCAATTATAAGGAACCACCGTAACAATGGACAGCCTTTAGTGACTCCAAGGCAGCCCTTCAGTCAATACAAAGCCCAATGCGCCACAGACCCAATGAACGATGGGCCTCAGAAATTCAACAGATTCAACATCGCGGCCATGACAAGAGAAAGAACATAATCTTTCAATAACTTCCAGGACATCGCACCATCAGCGAGAATATCGGTGCCGGCGAAGGCGCCCGACCTGCACGTGAAAGTGGTCAACGTGTTTTGATTGCGCTTTCGCGAACAGACGATGCGCCTGGGCTGCGACTGATGTCCCGTGAATGTCCAGTGAATGTGGGACTCGAACGTTTTCACCATGTGGTATTTTCATTCGTTGTCCCGGGATATACGGATACATCGACTGCCTGGGTTACCACGACGTGAACAGACCATGGTTTACCCTGTGTGGCTAGGCGTTGCATTTACGAACTCATATGCTTTCCTTAATGGGAGCCCCACGTGCGACACACGCCGCAACGATGAGACACCCACACACAATATCTGTTTATACCCGTGATATAGTACACAGAGACAAGCGATGTGCAGAGTGGGCAATCGTCCACTATCAGAACAAAGAACTTTAGATCAGTGTTCCAAAAGAACATCTGCGCTGAAGGCGCTACTTGCGTTACTAAGGGTCATGCGGCCAACGGAAATGGCGATAGCCTTTAGGAACGCCGCTCCATACCGCTCAATAGTGCAAGTGTACGCGCTTTGTATGTGCTAGTCTCTCTTTCTCTCTCTCTATCTCTACCTCCCCCTTCCACTGTTCTTCTCTTTTTCTCCCCCTACTCCATCCCCCGTGCATGGTAGCCAACTGGAACTACATCTGGTTAACCTCCCCGCCTTACTATGCATCCTTTTCTCTCTCTTGATTAGCAGCAATGGCGTGTGTATAGTATCTTCAATGCAGACATCCACTTCTCATATCAGTGTTTGTTACTGGATCATGTAATGTAGAGTTGGGCTCACTGTTAAAGAGAACCATAAATGTGCGTTTCTCACTTTGCTAGTGGCCTAGCTGCAACAAGGTGCGGAAGCAATGTCAGCGCACAGCGCAGGTGTATCGAAAGAAGTCATAGCTGCCAACCACAAGTTAGTTGCTACAAACCTAGGCGGCTGTGCGCTTGCGAGGGCGTGAAACAAATTACGAAGAAACTACTCTGGGAGTTGTCTAAAAAGCCTAAGCATTGTGCCACCTGCTCATCTCCACACAGCCTGGTGTCATTATCAATGTTATGAAATTTGATCCGTCCAGCACAAATGACAGCGTTGCGGAAACACGAACTGCTGCCGACGGCAGCGTAAGGTGAATTGATGACGCAAGTAAACTACTGTAGGTGGCAGTGTTAGGCACGCTGATGACGGTCTGATCATTATGATCCATTATCGCTCCTTAGCGTCTTATTCATGTGCGTTGAACCATTATGAAAAGTGATCAACCGCACTCCGCTGGCCCCTGCATCTGGAGCGGGCGCGAAGACCGTATATTCAGAGCGATCTGTGGTGGTGACAGAAAGCGGCGACTGCTGACAGCCTCGTGAGTTCTGCGTTTGCGCCGCTGAGACCGCGTCGGAGAGAGACACATGGGCCCTCAATATCCTTTGCTTTTGGACTCTCACAATGCATAGTTGGCGATATTTTTGAATTTCAATGTGGACCCGTTCTGCAGGAGGAGTGGCATTGCTTTGCGAATGGAGAATGCCATACGTCGCCAAATACGCTCTCCCATCTGGGCGTTCGGGAGAGGAAGGTGAGCGAGTTCTCAGTGAGGAAAAGCGTCGCCGGAGTGGACAGCTTAGGTGAAAAAGTGTTGGAGGGCCACCATTTTGTTGGAGGAGGAGGAATGAACACGGTAAAAATAGTACTGAAGCAACGTTGATTGGTTCTAACGCTGCACAGACGCTGCGTATTGTGATGCGCCGACAGTGCTTATTATGTTGCGTCCAGCCTCACGAACGTTCGGCCCAAAGCAGACGCTATAAGAGCGTTGAAAGCAGTGAGATGTAATTGCATGAGTGCCTTGTTCTAAAGAATATTGTGACTCACACCCATTTCATTGACCAACGCCTCCGAGATGGATTTGGGGACTACACGTCGTGCTATCGAGATTACCGAGCAGCGTGTGTCACGTTTGGCATATAATAAAAGGTATAATTGGCAGATGGTACTCCCGTACCGCACGTAGAGAAAATTAGAATCCTAGGGTTACACCTGCAGGCAAACGGCCATAACGGAGAGACGGTGCGAATACTTCGTCGTTCGGTAGATGACACCATCCGACTCTTGCGTCGCATCACGAACAGACGCAATGGTATGCGTGAAGAGTGCGCGATCCGTCTCGTGCAGGCGTACGCGATAAGCCGCATAATGTATGTTGCCCCCTACCTGAGGTGGATCGGGTCCGAAAAAAACAAAGTCGAATGCATGATCCGAAAGGCTTTCAAGAGGGCGGTCGGCGTTCCACTCAACGCGAGCACCGACAAGTTTCTAGAGCTCGGAGTTCACAACTCTCTCAACGAGTTAATCGAGGCGCACGATATTGCGCAATACGAACGATTATCCAGGTGAAAGGCAGGTCGATGCATCCTCGAGTCGCTCAGCATCGCGTACCACACTCAGCATGGAGAAAAGATGGCGGTTCCCGCCTCTGTTCGCGACCGCCTGATCATCCCGCCGCTTCCCAAGAACATGCACCCGACGCACCACGCCGGGAGACGCAACAAACGAGCAAGCGACCTTGAGAAGAAGTTTGGTAACAGCAACGAGGCGGTGTACGTAGACGCGGCGCGATATGGAGGAGGGAGAAGCGCGCACGCGATAGCGGTTGTAGACCGCTCGGGTAGGTGCCTCGCGAGCGCCACGGTGACCACGGGACACACGGAAGCGGCCGAAGAAGCCGCGATAGCCCTAGCGCACGTCGCGGTGCCGAACGCTGCGATCGTGATCAGCGACTCGCAGGCGGCAATCCGCGGCTTCGCGCGCGGTCGTGTCTCGCGGGAAGCGGCCCGCATACTCCAAATTTCTGACGACGGCGACTCGTCATCGCCCTCGCAACCCCAAAATTCTACGGTCTTCCTCCTCTGGACCCCGGCACACACCGATGTTCCGCTAGCGGGAAACGAGGCGGCCCACGCCACGGCTCGAGGTCTCACACGCCGAGCCGCCGCTGATTATGTGGCCGCCTCCGCCCCCGAGAGCGGGGCATCGGATCTGCCGGATCGGGACACTACAACAGAAACACAGCAACAAGAAACACACTGGGCGTGGGGCGATCGCCTAACCACGTTCAGAGACCTCACCCAACACTACAGACTCGAAAGACGCAGATTCCCGCCACCACACGATAAACTGAACAGGAACGAGGCCGTGACGTTACGCTTGCTCCAGACACACACCTACCCTAGCCCCGCTATCTTACACCACTGCTATCCGCGTTTGTACCCAACAGACGCGTGTAAAACATGCGGACGCAGAGCAACGCTGCGACACATGCTCTGGGAGTGTACTGGCAACAACGGTAATCAAAGCAGCTCCGTTGGCGACGCGTCTGTAATCGCGGCTGTTGCCAGAGTAGAAGGCTCGAGCTCCGTTCTTCCCGACGCCGCCCCGGATGCGGGAGCCGCCGGGGACCTTCTCCGTAGGCGTCGCCGCCGCTGGGAGGCGGCTATCAGAAGTTCAGAGCTGGCAGACCAGCTCTGGGCCGTCCGGCAAGCCGAAGATGCCGCTCGAGTCCAAGAACTTCGAGCCGTCACCTGAGGCCACCACATCAAGAACTGCCGGACTATTCTTTACTAAAGTTTTTTCTTCTTCTATAACTGCAATTATCGCTGTGGGACAACCATCAGCCTATCCGGGAACTATCATGCAGTGAGATCGCGTCGGGCGCATAGTCTAGTGGTACAATGCTTCCTATACGCATAAGTGTAACAACAGGAGCTCCAGAAACTTTATATGTACGAATATTTAATACTTGCAGCAGATCCAAGCAGCTGGAATCTATATACAGTGAGCCCCTTTGTTTGACACACACACACACACACACACACACACACACACACACACACACACACACACACACACACACACACACACACACACACACACACACACACACACACACACACACACACACACACACACACGCGCGCGCGCACGCACGCACGCACGCACGCACGCACGCACATGCACACGCACGAACACGCACGCACGCGCACGCACAAGCGTGGGCGCACACAGATTATACCGACCTTTGTTTAAGCGCGTTTGCTGGTTACTAGCGACGACGACGGATGCTTTCAACGCATGATGGCTTCAGAGGCAGCATGTGCATACGTGCGTATAGTGCAATGGTAATCTTTTCTATCCGCAAACAGTGTTTACTTCATCATTATCGTGCAGCCACGGATGCGCGAAAGCGGGCTTTCAGGGCCATTGCTTACTTTCCCCCGCACGGCCGCCACCAGCGCTGCTGCGCATGTATTGCTGGATGGGTGGATGTTATGAGCGTCCCCTTCGGAACGGGGTGGTGGGTTGCGCCACCAAGCTCTTGCTATTATACTGCCTAATGTCCTACCTAGGTTAAACAAGAAAAGAACGGAAAAGTATGCCATGAACTCCAACAGCCAAATTTTCTAACCCCCTATTGCGAACATTGCTTTTGTACGTCTCCGACTTTTGTCGTTTCCCTACATTTCTTCCACCAATCTTCCAATCAGCTCGTACTAATCTGTATTTCGGACATGTTTGCTTTTCCCCTGCTCTCGCTGAACCCAAGGGCTTCAAGGAGGCCAGTGGTGCCTAAATCGACCGCTGGGCTGATGTCTTCACATTCTAATAAAACATGCTTCATCGTTTCCGCAGCAAGCACATGCTTATTCTTCCTTCTTATATCTCGCTTTATCGTTGCGTGTTCCAAAGCTTCTCGATCTCTCTTCGAAAAGTTATGAGCTTCCCTTTCAGTTATCATAAATTGTTCCTTTCCCGATTTCGTTGTTTCCTTTTAAGTAGTTATTATAGGCAGATTTCTTTTCTATTGCCGCCACCCATGAGATTATTTCAGCCTGTCTCAGTTCCCGCTTGACGTTCTTTGTTGCTGCGTTGCCCACACTGCAGGCCACATACTTGCTGGTAAGCTTCCTAGTTCTTTGCTGCAGATTTCTTTGGAAGCCAGAGCCACCTGGCGGATGGTGCTGTAAGAAACCGAGCAACGGTGACACTCGTCTCCTGCTCTATGACTTGTTCCGCACATCTCTCACAATCTCAAAAACATGGTGATATTCGCAAAAAAAACTAGCTTTGCATTTAATATAGTAACCTGGCAGCGCGATATCAGTTTGGTTCTCTAAATGAAGGCATCATATACCGGGGAAAGCCGATGGGGAATGCTTCATGGATAAAGAACAATTAGCATGACATTTAGGGGATGCGTAGAGACTTCTATATTGGCTACCTGTATAATTTCATAAAGGTGCAGCAAGACATCTCCCTCTATCTGCGTCTGTGGGCATTCTCTCATTCATTTCTCCTGCCACGGCGAATATTCTTGCCAAACAAGAGAGCTCACATACTCGTACTGTCATGAAAAACTGTATTTTGCCTCCGCTATTCTGCTTCTCGATTTTGGGTTGGAAATATGTGTTGCGCTGTATTGCGTCACCGACATCCACTCGATATCCGTGAGATGGCCCTTCAGCTCACTAGGTGAGTGCGCGTTGCCTGGGTTCGGAATGCGGTCTCGCCCCGTATGAATGAGTAAGGTGATCTTTTATTTTCTCACAGACGAGTTACATTACTTCTTGCTTGAAAGGCTAACCTCGCGCCCAGCAGCTGTAACAGCGGGGCTTTGACCGGGGGAGAGTCTGCTCCATGTTGGTAGGCGACAAGGTTAACCTCGTATCCGCTAATGCAGCGCGGTACACTGACCTCCAGGTTAGGGCGCCCAGGGAAAGTGCAGTTCGGCAACAGAGGGCAATGGCCGGGCACTTTTACGAGTGGGCGCACTTACGCACTCCCTGTAAAAAAGTCGCAAAGGAAAGGCGCTTTGATATTTCTTTTATCTTGATCTTCTGTACGAGCGACGTATGTCTCTCTCTTTTTTTCGTGTGCTATTATAACTTGCCATAGCTTTCTGCCGTCTCGCTTTCTTTGGCTTTCAGCCACCGCGGAATAGTACGTCACTTTCATGCTTTTAGATCTCCCAGTCTTTCGAATGGGCTTACCTCATTCACCATCCTGGCAGTTAAGCATCGACGCGGCTGGCGATAAGGCACCTGGAGAACTCCGTAGAGAGAACGGTTAGGTTATGCAAAGCCGTAAAGCAAAACACCACAAATTGGGGAGTTTCCTTCCAAAGAACTTCCAAATTTGATAACTATAGTACATAAATATATGCATACATATACCTTTTCGTCCCATTCAGTAAGCACAGGGAGCGGGATGAGCTTGGACCCATGGCGGCTCCATGCGCTGGCGGCGGCACGAATGGGATGGCATGTGGCGGCCGGGCCGGGCTCAGCAGGCGCTGCGGCCAGCTACGCTGATTTTGTATACTCCGTCGTTTTCTGTCTCTGTTTCGCGTTGCCGAAATACCAAGCGAAACAAATCTCATAAAGCATGTTGCGTTTTTTGAGTGCACGAACACTCACCGATCATGACTGAAGCTGGCTATGCCATTAACTTCAATCGTTTGTCATCGGGGCCTCACCCGATGGAGCGGCGGAAAGACTGCATATGCGGCGCCTGCAGGCAACAGTACGTACAGTGTTCAGCAAATGAAACGCGATAATCCGAGCGCATGGTCGCCGGCGCCCTTTGCACCGATTGTAAGAACTCAGGATACCGAGCTGATGCATCGTGGTATACGGTGACGGTGGGAATATTTGTGACGCATACTGACTGCATATGAGCCCTCGGCGGTTACGTAGAGCTCACCTTTGGCACTAAAAAAAAAAGAAACGACGATGGTAGCCCCACGTTCCGAGTATTGCGTTTCAATTAGTGAGTACTGTACACTTCCGACGCTCCTTTGATGTGGTCTAGTAGTTCTAACATTAATAATGGAGCCGTTCATAAGCAAGAGTTTTGTGTCCCATGTAAATTGCATGTCTATGCCTCCGCAGCTGTAACGGTTCCGGAGCTTAGGCTACGAAGACGAACGCTCTGATTTCTCGTCACCGGTTCTCCGTCTTATTAGTGCATCAGTGTTGATATTAGGGTATATTTTACTTCCTCGCGCTTCAAGGACGATAGGAACGACGAAGCATTGCAAAGCTGAAATAACTGAATCGAACAGAGAACGGGAAATTACTGACACATGTGTGATCGGCGAAGCAGCTCAAAAAACGAGAAGGGAGACTTACGTCTCCTCTTTTCTATCCATAATTTGAGGGCGCCGCTTTTGGGCGTTTGGCGTCGGCATCGACCTAACCGAGCGAACGAGCACAGCAGAGGATGAAGGAGCGAACGCGTAGCGCGGCAGGGCGTGAAAGACGGCAATAGCGAAGAGAGCGTGAGGAGGAAAGCGGAGGAGGAGAGTTTAGCGGAACTATGAGGCGAAAAGCAGAGAAAGAGGGTATGGGGAAAGCGTGTGATGAAAGTGCCGCACAAGACAGGCTATACGGCGACTACCGCTACCACAGGGGGCCGCTGTTACCCACATTGTCTGTTCACCGATGACACGCGGAGAACGCATCCGCCGATACCACATAAGGAAACAACGCACTGCATCAGCGGAGGTCTGTCTGCGGAGGCTGCTGTGAGTCGCACCCACTCGTCACCCACGTGGCGCCTGTCGCGATATCCCGATTGGCGAGGTAGTTGCGCCACACTTTGCTGCGTTTGCCGTTTGCCTCAGAAGACGACAGATTGTGCGAGTAATTCAATATATGGCGAAATGAAAACACGTATATGTTTCGCATTAGGGAGTATCATAATCGTCGGCTAGTTTTTTTGCTTCACAAACTTACGGTACAAACTGCAACGAACCCCAGGGCGGTACATCTCTTTCACAGCGTCTTCGTAGCATTCTACTACGAGTAAAAGAACGGGGAATGAGAGCCGACCCCGAAAGGCGGGATAACACAGCGTCTCACAGCGTTAGCTGCCAGGAGGCGAGAAGGGTGCAAACTGACACGCTTCCGCTCGTGACGCAGGAACGTGAGTCATTAAATCCTAGTGGCCGAATTGAACTTAGAACGCACACAAGTGCTCCACGTCGTATTATGTGGGATTCGACGTATGCTTGCTACTCGTACGAGTCAAAGAAGTGCCACACAGTCGAGCGCCTTTACAACAACATGCTTGTCGTGGAAATACTTCGTTATACAGGCCACCTTATTGTAAACGTCGTGCAGCGCACAGCGTTGGTTGTAGAGGCGCGCGACTGTAGTTGGCGTCGGTATGAGAGAAGGATGCGTACAGGCTTGAACGTCACGCTGCCACCATAGAGAAAGGGAATTTTCTCTATGCTGCCACGTCTGCGGCGACAGAGGTTACAATCACCAGTAGCACGCGACAGCCACGCTGCTATTGGAGCCAAGGATTACGCATGCAAGTTAACATGTTGTCGCTCATAACCACAGCAATCCCTCTGGAAAGCTTTCTAGTCTTCTGACATATACTTTGCTGTTAAAACCGCTAAAAGAAAATTAGAATAGTATTCTTGAACTGCTTCGGTAGCAGCGAAAGTCTTTTAGCTCAATATCTCCCGTGGAAAGCCTTTAAAGAGCAAAAACGCTATGTTGATAGTGTTATTTGACAAGAACGGGCGTTTCGAGGGCCGAAAGAACCCACAACGTCGATTCCGACCTTAATTTGCGAGAAAACTTGCATTACGCCAATGTCTCCTTGCCGGTGTCATGTTATTGTGATGCTTGGGATGACGCAAGTGGACCTCAAAAAAGGTTCATTCAGGAGCGGCCGATGGCCGTTGGCCCCTGGGGCACATACCAGGGGGCACGCACCCAGCGGCCCCATGAATACATACCGACTGGCACGTATTTTACACTCGTTTCATACACCGTCGGTGAATATTTTTCCGCTCATCCTCTATTTACATGATTAGGTACGTGGCAATGTTAATGTGCGCAGCAAAATATTATGTCTAATATTAGTGCAGGAACTCGACGTCTTTGCTTACCGCGTAAACTCTGTTGGTGGGGTTTATTTGCATCGCAATTTGCACAAGTTTTTCTGCTTTGTTTTGACACGTGTACTCGTTTACCTTTCTCGGCTGACTGCTTTTAGCCGTCTAACAAATTTTATTGCTCAGCGCAGGACGCGCCCGCATGTATCGAAAATTTCTCGAATGTTACCGATGGCTGTATACGCTGTCTGTTGCCACCGAACCTTGTGTAATGTGACTGTATGCGCGATGGGAATTGTGTATTACTTTCTGCAAGACACCCGGAAGGACACATTTCAGAAGTCCAGAAGATGTAATATGAAATATTGGAGAATTGAGGGTCCACGAAAAGATTGAGCATAAGAAAATGGAAACATATGATGCGTTAGATAGCGGCATTATTTGATAGTTTTATTAGTGTACTGCTTAAAAAAAGCAGAAGACGCAGTATAAAAATTCAGTATACCAGTTGAGCTACCACAGCGCCGTTAAGAGCATCACACGCTTAGTGCGAAAACGTCCACCGGCGGCCGCTTGGTTTTTCATTCACTTTCGTTTCCAATCATCCGTCATTGATGTAGTTCAGCCAATAACTGCAGATAATTTCCCCTATGCTGTCCTTGGTGTAATTGTTTGTTGACTTCTTATAATATGACTAATAAAAATCGGGCCTCCTCGGTTTTCTTTTTTCTCGTTCATATATAGACAAACACAATCTTGAGTAACCACACTATATATGCAACACAAATTATGCGGTACTTTCTGGAAGGCACGCGGGCACGAGAGATTATGTAGGCTATAACCTTCGACGAGTCACGTAAAAAAGCCGACACACTTGAACCGCAGATCAGATTTCGACGACCCGCCGTGGTTGCTTCGTGACTATGGTGTTCGGAAGCTAAGCACGAGGTCGCGGGATCGAATCCCGGCCATGGCGGCCTCGTTTTGATTTGAGCGAAATGCGAAAGCACCCGTGTGCTTAGTTTTAGGTGTAACTTACATACCCCAGGTGGTCCAAGTATCCGCAGGCTCCCACTATACGGCGTGCCTCATAATCAGATCACGGTTCTGGCACGTAAAAATGCATAATATTATTTTTAATTTTCAGATTTTGACGATCAAGGAGGGTGCTCGCCGTTCCTCTTGTGATGAGAGCAATTTGTTTGGTGGGCACGGGTTTGCCCAATAAGCGCTTAGTTCCGTGATTTCCACTGTACCACTGCGGTTGTTCGCCGTTACTACAACGTGACAATATAAACATAGAAGCATCTATTTATACAAGAGAACCTCCATCAATGAGCAAATATAGAGGGGAGTCCTCTATATAAACGTTTAAATTGAACTCAGATGTCATGCATGTTTTTTTATTTATTTACGAATACTGTTGGCCTGTCGGCCGTTACAGGGTGGGTCAAAGCAGCGCTTGGACAATCAGTACAATACATGGTATTACAATTATACATATAGCAAAAAAACAAACAAAAAAACCAAGTTAGTAGCAGTATTTCGGCAATTAGTACAGTACATGAAGGCAGTACATGAATAGTGTTTTAATAGGAGAACATAAGTGAACAAAGAAGATACATAAGCGAAATATAATACATATACTCCGATAAATATGACTATAAATGCAGTGTTAATAAACGAGGTCATACACTCTCCCCTCCCAAAGAAAAAAAAAGAAAAAAAAACACGAATACGTGCGTGCTTCTTTCAATGTTGCCTTAAGTTTTTCTCGAATTCTTCCGCACTGATGCTTTCTCGCGTTAACACCGGTAACTCATTCCATTATTTAATGGTTCTTGGGAAGAAGGAAAATGCGTAGGCGTTAATGTGTATCTGAGGTATTTGAAAAGTATTATATTTGCTTTTCCGTAGTGTGCTACCTTGTCGTGCTATCAAATACTGTTCGCTATTAATGTTGAATGTGTTTTTAGTGAGAAGAAAAATGAACTTTAACCTAGCTATGCGCCTGCGTTCAGCGAGCGTAGGCAAGTGCAGCAATCCGAGCATTTCGGAGACTGGATCTGTGCGAGAATAACGCGATAGGATAAACCTTGCTGCTCGACGTTGAACGCTTTCCAGTCTCTCAATTAGCCCTGACTGATAAGGGTTCCAGATTATGCTGGCATATTCTAACGTGGGTCGAACGTACGTTAAATAAGCTGTTAGTTTTACTGACTGTAAGGCTAACTGCAATTTCCGTCGTAAGAACCAAAGCTTCCTTTCCGCAGTTTGGCATATTTTTGTAACATGGTTGGACCAGCTTAAATTCGCGGATATATGTATGCCTAAGTATTTCACCACGTCAACCATGGAAAGCACCGAAGAATTCACCGTGTAATTAAAATCAAAAATATGATTTATTTTATTCGTTATGCACAATACAACAGTTTTACTCTCATTTATTTTCATTTTCCATTTGTCACACCATTTTTCTATAGCCCTAAGAGCGTCACTGAGTAATTTCTGATCTTCTGTGCTATCTGATCTTCTGATTTCTTTGTATAGTAAGCAATCGTCGGTGAAAAGTCGCACCATGATACCTTCGTCAATTGCTGAGGAAATGTCATTAATATATACTAAAAATAGTACAGGGCCTAACACAGACCCCTGAGGGACACCAGACGTTACGTTCAACGGCTTTGATTTAGTGTGTTCCACTTCTACGTATTGGGTTCTGCCCCGGAGGTACGCGGTTATCCATTTTACTATTTTCGCGTTTATTCCCATATTAGTCAGTTTCACAATCAATTCTGCATGTACCACTCTGTCAAATGCTTTCGACAGATCAAGACATATGGCATCTATCTGTTTCCTATTGTTTAATGCACTGGCAAAGTCATGGATTGTTCCAAGAAGCTGTGTTGTTGTGGAAAGGCGCTGTCGGAATCCGCGTTGGTTGGGAAAAAATGAGTTCGCATTTTCGATGTACGTGTAAATTGACTTGGCTACAACATGTTCTAAGAGCTTGCAGCAAACGCAGGTCAGCGATATTGGACGATAATTTTCAACTATCTGTATCTCCAGATTTGTGCACCGGTATAACCTTTGCCGTAAGCCAGTCATCAGGGACTTGGCCTTCCGCAAGTGACACGTCAAACATAATTTTTAAGTAATGCGCAACCCATTCCGCATACCTGCGCAGAAATGCGTTGGGTATGTGATCCGGGCCTACCGATTTTTTGACGTCAATGTTTAGTAGAAGCACTTCAATTCCATCATACGAGACTTCAACGTCTGACATCTCTTCCGAGCGAAGCGATGGGGAGAGTATGGATTCAGTACTGGATTCTGATGGAGCAGAAAACACCGACTGGAAGAACTCATTCTAAGAAGAAGCAATGACTCCAGGATCAGTAACTACAGTGTTATCAATTACAATGCTATGCGACTCGTTGTCCTTTTTCGACATGTGACGCCAAAATTTATCGGGAGACGACCTCATGAAATCTGTCAATGTTTCTTTGTAATATTTACTTTTGGCTTCAGTAATCATGGAACGGAGTTGTGCAGACAACTCAGTTATTTTTGCGTGGTCTTTGGTTACTTTCCGTCTCTGGCGGCTTATTCTACGTTTTAGTTGGATGATTTCCCTGTTGATCCAAGGGTTCCGTTTAGTTTTCTTTCTTTTACGAATCGGCAGAAATTTGCTAATACAATGGAAAATAATATCCTTGAACGACAGCCACATGGTGTTGATATCAGTTTGAGAATCAAAATTGTCCAGTGCAAATGACAAGTAGTCAATGATACTTGTGTCATCAGCTTCCGAAAAATTTGGAACAAATGTAACTGCCTCTTTATATTTTGACTTTGTCTCGTTATGTGGTATCTGAACGAAGACAACTTTATGGTCTGAGATACCCTCCTCAACCGACACTTCAAACTGGTCAAAGCGCCCGTCAAGAAATACCAGATCCAGGATAGATGGGCATTCCCCTGAGTTTCGCGTACTTTGACGAACAATTTGTGAAAGGTCATAAGTGAATGCAATGTCAAGGAGCAAATCGCAGTGTGCCTGTTCCCGCAATTCTGATGCGAATGTATCCCAGTTAATTGCAGGTAAATTGAAGTCCCCAATTAGGAGTAGTTGGCAGTGGCGCTTTTTGTTTGCTTCTAAGTAACTCTGTATCGACTCTAAGAATGAAAGAGGCGAGTTTGGGGGTCGGTAAATTGTACCCAGAAGGACTCGTGACGTTCCGATATTCATTTCACACCAAAGACTTTCGTGTTCTGGGATACCATTTGGTGTTTTGAAGTCAATATTTTCTTTCATTATTATTGCAACGCCGCCTCCTCGAGACTGTCGATCCCGACGTACTATCTTGTATCCGGGAGGTATTATTTCATTATCTTGAATTTCTGAACGCAACCATGTCTCTGTGATCGTAACAACGTCCGGATCATAATTCACTAAAATGTACTCTAAGCCTGCAGTCTTATTCACGATACTTTTAGCGTTAAAGTTAACTAGACGAAATTCATGATGCCCTCTTTGTTTCGGTCAGTCCTCGCTTACAGCTGATAGAGTACTCTTGTTACGCCTGAGCTTGTCTCGGCGGTTTTTTTCGTCGTCCCAACTGTGCATATCACCATCGATGAACATTTTATCATAGTCAAGACGCACGCGCTGTCCTTGTTTTCGTTCATCCTGCGCAGAATTCCAAAGAAGCTTGCATTTGGTAACTGTTTCCTTGCTGTAGTTATCAGCAATGGATATGCCAGTTCCCTTTAGTTTTTTACAGTTTTTGTAAACTTTTGACTTTTCTCTGGAATCGTACAGCTTTAGAATAACAGGTCGTGGCTGTTTGCTCTGCCGTTTCCCGATCCTATGTATTCGTTCAACTGTGTGCAGAGATACGTTCAGCTGTTTGTCAAATAAATCGGTAAGCACTTTTGTAGATAGTTTTCTGTTGTTTCTTTTTCGCCCTCCGGAATTCCAAAAACCATGAGGTTATTTCGTCTGCTTCTGTCTTCCAAAGACACCAGCCTATCATGCAGCGTTTTTACAGACGCGTTCAGGGTTTTGTTTGTCTTAGTTAACTCAGCTATCACTTTGGCTTGTTCCCTGACAGCCTGCACTGTCTTCTCAACTTGTTTTATTCTCTCGCTCAAGGCGGCTAAATCCGTTTTGATCGCTTGTTGCCCGTCAAGCAATTCTTTCAAGAGCGTTGTTGTGTTCGGACCTGGATTCGTCTCAATGTCACCAGATAACAACAGACACAGAGAAGCGAATGAGAAATAAAGCAGTTTCGGGCACGGCAGCACTACAATGAAGCGATTATCATTCTTGTAACCATAATACGAATAGAAACCAACCTGTTCAAGGAACAGAAGATGAGTTACAGGTGGCATGGCTTCTGCGGTGCCACCGTGCCCACTGACGCAGGCTGCTGAATCCGCTGCCTTTATAGGACAGGACGAAGTTCCCGTGATGCTTCCATAGTATCTGGTGCCGAGGTTGTCGCTGACAGGCACTTCCCAGTCGAAGACGGCCATATCAGGAACGGATCCAACGATGCACGTGTTGTATGCATTCTCATGGCAAGATGCGCAGATCGACAGCACCTGTTCAAGGAACAGAAGACGAGTTACAGGTGACATGGCTTCTGCGGTGCCACCGTGCCCACTGACGCAGGGTGCTGAATCCGCTGTATTTATAGGACAGGACGAAGTTCCCGTGATGCTTCCATAGTATCTGGTGCCGAGGGTGTCGCTGACAGGCACTTCCCAGTCGAAGACGGCCATATCAGGAACGGATCCAACGATGCACGTGTTGTATGCATTCTCATGGCAAGATGCGCAGATCAACAGCACCTGTTCATTATTCTTGCAAAATCTTTTAAAACAGCTAATATTAAGCAGCATGAAAAAATCAAAATGAAGCAATGTACACCATGTGGAAATGAAATTAATATGAACCGATATGACTTGTCCATGTAGACAAACACAACTAAGCTAGGTCTCAGAAATACGTAAAAGTGTAAAAGCAGATAAGAGTAGGAAAATTCAGGTTGCATGTTTAAATGTGTGGCAATGATAATTTAGCACTCTTTCTGCACAGAATAAAGTTAATAGAATGCTGTTTTTAATATTAACAGCTCCAACCAGGTTAGCCAGGTCACAAAAGCAACACATGGAATTTAGAGTGCGTAGTCTACTTCATTTGATAGAAGGAACGAGGAGAGAGTTTTACGAGAATGTACTAGCCATTAAAAATAGATGGAGAGGAAAGGTAGGGAAGTTAACAAGATCTCAGTTTCTGGTTTGTTACTCAGCACTAGGCTGAGCGAAATGGGACTTTGAAAGAGAAAAGAGGCACAGGCTGAAAAAAGGAATAGAAAAGGCAGGAAAGTAGGGGCATTCACACAGCAAGTGGACAGGTAGAAGCGCAGTAGCAACTTGTACGGCCTTCTTCTCGTCAGCGACGCAGAACTTTCAATGCGTAAGCAGGATTTGGCGACCTCCCCAACCCTGTCGTGCATAAAGTTTAGTGCCTTGTATCTGCACAAAAATGCACAGTTTGCAAAGTTAAGACATTTAATCGGTATAATAGTGTAAATGTAGATCATAGGAAGCTTTCAAGCGATGAGACACAATTTAAAGCAAAAAAAAATAAAATAGAATACTAAGGAATACCTTTAGCGATACGTAAGCCTCCTTACAAAACACATGCGGAAGCTTAAGCAGGAGACACACGGTATAGATTCTGCGTCCGATCCGACGTGCGGCACTGGACGCTCCGGGATGCGTCATACGACGATTCGGGGCACGCTGTATGTGCACCAGAACGAGTGACAGGCGCGTGACCTGAGCCAAGATGCAGTGCCCCAGCTTGCACGCGCGGATGACGTCATATCCACGTCGAGAAACGCAATGTAAACAACTTTGCACAACACTGCTTCGCTTTACGTGAACACTGTCAACAAAATTCTGCTCATGCGAGTGACAGAACCCTTCACAATGGCGCGCTGTGGTCTGACGGCTCCGCTGACAGCCAGCGATAGGGCCGGTAGGCCTAGCTGGGCGAATGCCGTCGCTGGCGGCGCTCGCGATTCATTCCTTGCTCGCCTAAGAGCGCTAAGTTTTGCCAAAACGATTAAAACGCCGTACACCTATTTCGCCCGTAATTAAATACAGTCGGTTTACTCGACACAGTCGTTGCGAAGGACGAACGTGCAGCCAAGCGAGCAGGCTTGCTCAAGCGGCCGGTGTGTGCAGACTTGCTGCGAAATGCCCTCGCGTCGAGGCTCCCTATCTCACAAGCAGCTTAGTACTAGTGTACTAGGCGCTGCTTTGCAGAACAGTCACGTGTTCGAGGTAATTTATTAAATTTCTAACTATTTCGTGTCAAAAATATATTGTAGCCTGCAAAAAAAAAAACTGTCAGTGGCTTAGCTCGGCTATGCCAGAATATACGTAGCGAAAGCTAAGGCATAGCATGGTGAGCCTTGGTTAATCTTGATTGCAAGTCCAGGTTGGTCTGGTTGGCTAGCTATGTTGCGGCGTTTAGCCAGTCGTTCGGCGCGATGTTCGTCTGTTTCCTGGGCAATTCGTTTCCTCTTCATGTCGTTCCGATGTCGATTCCAGGCCTCCCCCTGCTCATCATCAGAATTGTCGCCGTCCATACTGCCGCCTCAACTGTGGTTGCGGCTCACGCGAGCTCTCCTTTTCAGTCCTCTGACATGTTATCGGACATGCGACGCGGCTGGAGAAGCGAGCTGAGGTGAACGCAACGACGAGGAATGCGGCGGGACGTCATGTGCCTTCTCGGAGCACCGTCACGGCATAATCGCAAGTTCGCGGCCAGTAAAGCTATTGCGCTAAAAAAAAAAAAACTGGCTGTGGCTTAGCTAAGGTTAAGCCCAGGATGCGAAGCATACTAGCCTTTATTTTAACGCGACAGCGTTAAGGAGCTCGTGTCGCAGAAAAGCCGGTGTCGTCGGCGTCGGCTCAGGTGTGCGGCGCTTGCTCAGGCGCACATTTCGTTGTCGCGCCGAACACTGCGTTGCTCGACGCTCACCGCGTCCGGTGCGGGGCGCGTAGTCGCTGCGCCGTAGCAAAGTCACCTAGAAACAGTCTCTGTAGCACGCCGCAACCTTCGCTTCTCATTCCAACGAGCAGCTCTGTCTCCAGGCGGCATCTCACCTCGTGAGTGTCTAGCAGAGGCAAGCGCAGCTACTTATATACCGCCGCGACGCCGCGAGTGACGGCGCGAGTTGGAGCCCCGTTTCTCCTCTGTCGTGACGTCACGGTGTCACGTGGTATTGAAGGCGACACCGCCGCGCCTGAGGAGCTGGGTTGAGCTCTAGTAATATGCTTCGCATAAAAAGGACGGCGAGAAAGCGGCCCGCCGGTGCCGCCTCTGGGGAGGAACGTCAGAGAACGTCACACGCCAACCGAGCTGTCATTGGCTGCGGCCAAACGACGGTGCTGAAAACCTGCCCGGTTTGTCGCATGCAGGGCACCCGATCCGGCGCTTCGGCCCGGCAAAACAACTTGGTTCCGGCTGCCGTTCCAGCGCGTCGGATGTCGGATCGGACACCGAATCGAATCGTGTATCTCTCACTTTATAGCAGGGGTGCCGCAATCGAAATTTCTGCATCGGTCAACTTGACATTTCGGGTTTCGTGAACTTGATATTTGGATGTGGCCCAACATAAATTAGGGTGTGGCTGAACCTAAATTCGGGAGCGGGCCAACCTAATTTCGAGGGTTGGCCAACTGAAACTTGGAGGTGGGCCAACTTGAGCTTTCAGTATGGGTCAACTTAAATATGGGGTTGCGCCAACCTACATTTGAGGGTGGACCTAGATGAAATCTGGGGGCGGGCAAAGTTGAATGTAGGGGTAGGCTAACTTGAAATTTGGCAGTGGCCCATGTTGAACTTTGTGGATGCGCCAAGCCGAATTCTCTGGGCGTGCGAACATAAATTAGAGGGTGGGCCAACTTTAAGTGTGGGGGTGGGCCGACTTACTTTTAGGGGAGGGCCGACTTCAATTTCGGGGCGGGCCCACCTGCAATTTCTTGTTTGCGCAAGAAAAATGTGGGGTTGGGTCAACTTGAAACTTAGCTGTGCACCTACTGAAATTTGGGTGTCGGCCGACTTGGCATTTTGGGATGGCCCAATGCCCAAACGGACCGCTACTGAGCATCCTTCGAGTTATGAACACCTCGCGGGCAAGCGACCGCGTTGAGTCGCTTAGCGCGTTTTGAATGGGCCTTACCGAGGCAAACGCAGTCTGAGCGTAGGCGAGAGCTTGCGTGACAAGAAACGCGCGCATAACACAGGCTCGCGAGAGCCACACTGAGGGTGCCATGGCAACGCGGTGATGCAATCTCCCCCCATGCAACGCCTCACGCACTACTGTGGCAGCCGGTGTTCCCTTTCGACTGCTTCGCTCCGTCGTGGCGTGCTCTTCCCCGGCACTGCGGCTCAGTTGGTACGACTGCATTGAAGGGAAAACCTGACATTCGCCTGCTAAAGCCTAAGGACTCTCTGTCACCGGAAAGGCCACGGGTATGCATGCCTAAGCTAGAAAAAGCAAGCAAGCAAAACTAAGCAAAAGCGAAGTCGCGTCTGTGCCAAACAGTGCCTACGCATTGGTAGAAAATTCTCAAAATTTATCTGCCTTTTTCTTCCTACATCGGTCAGTCGTCCAACTGGTTGAGCCCGACAGAGAGCGATTGTCTCTGTAGACTGTACTGCGGGCAGTATTGCAGAAGATGATGTTTCCTTTTCACCGCAGTGGCCACAGGATGCGGTTTCGGCCATCCATATGCTGGGACGCTATAACGTAAAGCTACTTCAAACTTCTCTATTCGAATTCTGCAATCAGCCCTCCGCGATTTGTCAAAAAATTTTTGGGTCACCCCCACTTCGCATGCCTGTCCCGCGAAGTCACGAAAACCACGATAGCTCCCCTTCTGACATGATGTGTACGCACTGATTATGAATGATGGAGCTGAACAAAATCAAAAAATTATTTTTGATTGGACAGCTTTTCACCATTAGCCCTCTGCTTTTGGTAAAAAGTTTGCGGGCTGCACCCACTTCATCTGCCTGTCAGGCGACGTCACAAATGTTAACGTGACGTTCTTCGGTACCCGTGAAGGCAGACTGAAATAGAAATATAGAAATACTACTTGATGGCATATTCTGTCTCTGATATATATATATATATATATATATATATATATATATATATATATATATATATATATATATATATATATATATATATATATATATATATATATATACATGGTCTGTCAGCGAACATTCCAGATTCTTTTGACGGTCATACCGCAATTCCTAGAAATCGCCTATTCACAGCGGCGGACACTACTTACCCAAAATGTTTAAATACATATGACCTGTTCACAAATTAATACTAATAAGCTCTCTCAATAAATAATTTAGGGCCCATATTGCAATTTACAATTTCTAGCCGTGAAGTTCGGGACACGGATCCACTTGGAACGAATTCGCAGGACGACAGCAGATTCGAGATATAATTTTTAGGATTTTTCGGAGAAATGAATTGGTGTTCCAGTTACATTCTTAACGAAAAGGAAGACAAAAAAAGGTCCGAGAGCTAAAGAGCTTTCTCGTTGGTAACGGAGTTATTTGACCCATTCCCCAGTGTGGGTGTCAACCGGTCAGGGAATGAGGGGCGTAAGAAAATGAAATCGTTACGCGTGCTTAGGTTAAGCACGCGTACCGAATTCATGTCCTGACGCCTTTTACACCCTAACTCCTTGACAGTCGTCCTGGGGGAATGTGTCAAATATTTAAACACTACAAATCATGATGGGAGTGACCCAAGGAAGGCACCGTGAAGAACCCCATTACCAATTAACGAGTAAGCTCTTATGTGCCCTTTTTTTAGTCTCTCTCTTCTTATTTCTGGTTTTGTTCCTGTTGCATGTATATATATATATATATATATATATATATATATATATATATATATATATATATATATATATATATATATATATATATATATATATATATGTCTGTGTGTGTATGTGTGCTCTTACCTTTGTTCAGAATTCTGTCACCTCTGTGCCATGTGCGAAACACCTTAGCTGGTCATCCATCCTCATAGAGTTAAATGGCTCATGAGCTTTTGTTTGTATATGACCACTCATATAAATGGCTACAACTCGTTAGATCATCAAGCTCCTCATAAAATCTTCCGAATGTCATTTTCTTTGGCGCTCGACAATAAACAGATTTATGCACGTTTTTCTGCGCCACAAATTCAGGAGTGCCTTCGGGTCAAACTCACTCTATGATATATATATTTTTTAATTTACGCCAGTGAAATGGCCGTATGGCGCGAACGCTGTTCACGTTGCTTCGTATGTGAGGCTCCACGTGTAACAGTACAGGTCATCAATCGGTCAGGCACACTGGGTTTCAGGGGGCTAATTCTGCAGTATTTGTGGATTACCGGCGCTGGTTCGTGATTTGTTTTTCTTATCCTACCAGGCTGAGAAGGCTGTCGTTCTGGGTTCGGCGTAGGAGAGTGAAGGCCATAAATAAGTCAAATGAAACACGCCGCCAGTAACACATGGACTTTGCTCACGACGAAACATCGTTCGCATTAATGTATACACTAGGCTGATGGAAAAACACAAAGAACTAAAACCGCGTTTCTTCTCGAGGTGTTCGAAGCAGTTTCGGCAAGCGAGTAAGTGTAGTCGGGTTTAAGGATGGATCTAGTCTTTTCCTTGTATCTTGTTCTGAATTTCTCTGCTATCTAATAGCTTTCCCTTTTGAACCTCTCCATCGGAAGATATGCCACATAGTTTATTTAGCTGTTGTGAGTTTCTTTTGCGTTCTTTTCTAGTGTAAGAATATAGGGCTCTCATCAGCTTTCGTGCACTATTTGAGAGAAACAGTTAGCGTCAATAAAGTGCGCACAGAAGGACGCAATTCATCGTAGAAAATTTAACAGTATTTACTATTACAAAGAAAGTGAAACATATTTTCACATTATCACTGCGTTAGAAATAGTAAGCTCAGAAATTAGACTTATGCAAATTACCAAGTAAACGAAGAAGAGAAAGAAAGAAAGATAAGAGCCTGCCCTACACTAATTCAATAATTAATTATTTAGTTATTATTAATTAATTTTATTTTTAATGCCCTAAAGGCCCCAAAAGGCGTTACATAGGGGGGGGGGGGGCGGATACAACTGACACATGATATGTCAACACAATAAAAACGACTGAAGACAACAACCAAGCACAGATTTGGGTAAAAGATGCAATATGTAAAAAAATACACTTGTAAAAACCTAAAAGAAATTAGGGGGAGAGTAAGGGGTACAATTCACATTTACAATACATGGTACGCTTCAACAAGGCACACGCAACAGGTGAGTGTTGGAAAACTACACATTTAAAAATTTATATATACATATAGTGTGACAGAAAAAGACAGAAAAGGGGGTGGTGTCCTTATAGCCACAAAGAAACAATTATCTACTGTTCCCCTCGCTGTTGATACTTTCCTCGAATGTGTGCGGATATGGTGCACATTCGCAGTTACTGATGTTATTACGGGTGCTTTCGACTGGCCGCCCGATATGTCTGATGGATTCTCGGGTGAATTCCATAGAATGCTCAGCGACTTACATATGCGTTTTCCTATCTCTATTTTCCTCGTATTTCGCTGTTTTAATTCTCCAAACATTGAATGGCCCACTCTCTGTGTTAATTCCAGTGATAAAGAAGCCGACACTTTTCTTCATTCCTGCTTAGATTTTTCTCTTGTTCAACTTATTATTAGTCCTACCCATCGCTCCACTAGCATGGCAAATATACTTGATCTTGTCTTAACAAATAGCCCTGACGTTCTTTCTGATATACTGCATTTAAATGGTTTATTCGATCACGACTATGTCACCGGGTGCATCACCCATCAATTTACTAAAAAGAAAACTACCATTAAGCGAATTCATTGCTACAATCGCGCGAATTTTGAGATGTATAACTTAGAACTACACGCCTTCTCTGAGAACTTCCTGGCTCAGTATTCATCACGCACAATTGAACTATACTTGCTGTCGTTCAAAACCACGTTGTTTCGCCTTGTTGATATGTATGTGCCAATCATCACCATCCGACATAATAAAATTTCACCTTGGTTCATACACGGTCTTCGTCGTCTTGAAAATAAGAAAAACGCTTGTACCACCAAACAATGACCACACGTATCCTGTCATCATGGAACAAGTACGTGAATTGCGATAGAGAGTATCGGTCCCTGCTTAGAACAACCCGTCGTAATTTCTTCAATCGCGACCTGTATACTATGTTAACCAATAGTTCTCATAGATTCTGGCGCATCATCAACCCGAGTTTCTATCCTGATATAGTACTAATTAATGCTGACGGACAACCAGTCACTGAAACTGAGTGTTCGCAGCTACTGAACGATGCATCCTCATTAGTGTTCACCAATGAAGCTATAACTTCGCCAATATTAGAGCCATTGCCTAACATTTCCATGCCAGAAATTGTCATCAGTGGTTCTGGTATTCTTGCCCTGTTGAATAACCTCAAAGTTACTACTAGCTCTGATCACCTTGGTTTCAATAATAAGATACTTAAAAACGCTTCTTCAAACGTTTTCAAGCGTTACCAGCCCTGTTTTCACAATCATTATCATCTGGCATTATTCCGCATGACTGGCGAATAGCCAAAGTAATACCAATTTTTAAATCGGGTGGTCGTTTTGTTCCGCTTAACTATCGCCCCATCTCATTAACTAGCAACATATGCAAACTTCTCGTGCACGTCATACATACACAAGTCATCAACTACCTAGAAGACCATGATATCATTTTGAAGTAGCAGCACGGTTTTCGCAGGGGTTATTCATGCGACACTCAGCTCGCCGGAGTAACTAACGATATATTTTCCGCATTTAACGAAGGATTCCAAGTTGACTTAGTATTTCTTGACTTCTCTAAAGCTTTTGATCGCGTTCCTCATCACTGGCTTGTAATCAAATTAACACACTTATATATTCCCCCAAACGTTCTTGCATGGATTAAAGATTTCGTCTCCAACAGACAGCAATTCACCTCGGCTAATGACTCTTCTTCTGTTCCTTTAACATCTGGAGTCCCGCAGGGCAGCGTACTTGGTCCCCTACATTTCTTAATTTTTATTATTGATATAATCAAATGTATCTCATCTCGAATTCGATTATTTGCAGATGATTGTGTTATATATCGTAATATTAGTAATGACGCTGACCGACTTTTCTTACAAACGGATCTTGACGCGGTGACCGCTTGGTGCTCCTCGACGTTAGTGTCTTTAAATACGTCTAAAACCAAGGTAATGTCATTTACCAACAATTCCACTTGACTTCCTACCGCCTACTTTCTCAATAATGCTAGCGTAGAACTTGCGCCATCTTACAAGTATCTTTGCCTTCATCTTCACTCTCACTTAACTTGGCCTTACCATATTAACACCGCCTTAGCATCAGCTAACCGAGCACTCGGCCTTCTTAAGCGTAAATTCAAGCACGCACCTTCACACTTAAAGAAACTTGCTTATATCACGCTGATCCGCCCAAAAGTTGAATATGCTTCGGCCATATGGGATTCCGATCAAGCACACATAATCAACAACTACATTGAATCTCTGCAAAACCGTGCTGTTCGCGTCATCTTTTCCGATTATTCACGCTTCACCAGCGTCACACCGTTAAAACAACTTGCCGAGTTGGAATCACTATCACGTCGACGCCAGTTTGCTTGCCTAACCTTATTTCACAAACTTCATCACCTTTCCGCACTTCACGATGACCTTCTTTCACCACCCCCTGCAGTCTTCCCGCGCCGTGACTACGCTAACAAAGTAAGACGCATTACGTGCCGCTCATCGCTCTACACAAAATCATTTATTCCTCGCACAGTAATAGAATGGAATAACCTACCATCGCGCATAGCTACTGAAGTTAACTTGCCATCTTTCCAAACCTTATTCCAAGAAAACGGTTAGTGGTAGCAGATTAGTCATTACTTATAGTTATATGTACATATTATCATATTATGTAAAAAAGCTCTTGTGTTTTTATGACTTAGTGCATATACCCCTTGTTCATATCTATTTATTTTATGTTCCTTGTGTGTGTGGGGGGGGGGGGGGTATTTCATGTAGTTTTATTTGTTGTGTATATTTCATGTTTGCGCCCCCCCCCCTATGTAATAACCTCGCATGAGTCCCCTTAGGGGTAATGTAAATAAATAAATAAATAAATAAATAAATAAATAAATAAAGCAGGCCCAGCAATACTTGGCACCTGAACGTTTTATACATTTAAGAATGTGCACAGGGCAGATTGGAAGGCCGACGGATCAGTTATCGTTACAACATCTTGGGGTAGGGCATTCCATTCATTCACTGATACTACCAAAGGGAAATTTTGGAATTTTTTGGTGCTAGCCAATATGGGAGGCACTTTGCATACAAGGTCATTGCTGTTGGACAGATAATGGGCCGGCAAGATGGGGGCAGATGAAAAAGATGAACCGCAATAGTAAAGGGAGCGAAAAAAAGGCAGACGGAAATATTTCCACCATGTGCCAAGATCCGGAAGATTAAGGGTCTGCTTCAACGCAGACACACTTCGGTATGGAAAGCGGGAGCGCAAAATGAAGCAGGCATCCTAATCTTGAAATGATCCCATGCAATCAGAAAGGTTAGCTCTGTGAGGGTTCCAAATAACTGAGGCGTAATCAAGGGTTGCTCTGATTAGGGAAATCACTGTTTTCAAAGTACAGATGGTGCTTTAAAACGCCAAGTTTTTGGAGTGTTTTGTATAATATGCTCAACATGCATGGCCCAGCTTAAATCGGAAGTAAGAATAACGCCCAGATGTTGAAAAGGAGAGGTTCGTTCGAGTATGCAATTGCGTAGAGTGTAACCACAGCATTAGTTGGATTGTTCGTTCCAACTAATGCTGTAGTTCACGCTCTTGACGAAATTAGTGACCATAGAGTAGTACATCATTCGCACCCAATCCCGCTTCCTAATAAGCCAACAAAGCTAAAACGCATATGTAATATCAAAAAGGCAGATTGTTGAAAAATGAATAGCATGCTAACCGAGTTTGCGTGCTCTCTTTCAAACGAATTTATTAATCGTACAACTAATGACAATTGGATACTGTTCCATGACTTTCTTAAGAAAAGCGAGGGTGCGTTCGCCTCGTGTCGGTCCCTTTACCAACTGAGTTAAGTGAAACAAGTTTATTGTTTGAAGGAAGCGAGATACATCGAGCCGGGCGGGTGGTAATGGTGATGATGGCATTGTCCATTTAATAGCGGGGTAGGTAAAGTCACCGCCAAGTAACAAAACACACGGAAGAAATTTATTATAAATCAATTAGAGCACACTGTCATGTGATCAACAAAATCTGGTTTGCTGTCAGGAGGCCGATAACATAAGCCGATAATGCACGTGCGGCCTTCAAATCGGGTTTTTACAAAGAGTAGCTCAAGTGGGGTATCAATAACTACAAGAGAAATATTGATAAACGGTCCTAATTGCTATCAAGACACCACCTCCTCTAGACAAAGTTCTCTCTTTACGAAATATTGAGAAGTAATCAGGAAGCAATAACTCAATAATGCGTATGTCACCCCGGAGCCAAGTTTCTGTGCCTAGTATAATATCAGCTGAGCACGTGTGGTCTACTGAAAGTAATGAATCAACCTCATTTTTAATGCAGTGAAAGTTAGCCCGAAGACTAGATAAGTCATGTACTTTTCTTCCAACAGACTCGATTCGCACAGCTTGTAAATCTTAGGTGCGCGGTTGCGGTGTGTCTGCCTGAACTAAACGGGAGGAAACCGCGTCATAGCATTAGATCTGCCCTGTAAGCTTCAGTTTGTTATATCGTATCGTGTAGTGGTCATCCTTCCCTTTATTTTGTTTAGCGAAGCGACGCAGCATTTTCCTTGCAAATTGTATTTTTGGGGGAAAATCTTCCTCAAGCCATGTCTTAGGTTCAACATCTTTGAATTTATGCGCAATGCGAAGAAGTATGTCTTTTGTCTTGAAATTTAGGAACCTTATAAATAACGGACGCGTAAAATAAGGTAGAGGCTGCCCGATTCGATGAGCGCGTTCAATGTCTTCAGTGTGCAAGGTTATATTTAGGTGAGTGGAACAGAAATCTCTAACTAACTTCTAGCTAGCCTCATAGTCCTCCTTCTCAACTTCACCTAAACCTTTGATAAGCAGATTGTCTCTACGGGAACGATTATTCAGGTCATCTAGACCATCTTCTAAGTCACCATTCGTACGTGACAAAGACATTCTAGTTTCTTCAAGCTAGTCATTGACAGCTATAACATCAGTGCCGATTTCGGGTACAACAGGTAGATTTTTTTCAACTGCGCAGACTCGGCACCTAATATCGGCAAAATCTCGCTGGATTCCTTTCAGAATAGTTGCAGTGGTGTCAAAATTTATTTTTTTGGCATCCATGAATTCTTTGAGTAGCGCGTATACATCAGTTACCTTGGGGGCAGAGTTAGCTTCGATGTCCCCAGCACAGAGCAATAGCACCGCTATGCAAATTGACAGGGCAAGCGAGGGTTTGGGGCACACCTCACAGACTAACCGGACTACTGCATGTGAGCGCTCAGTTAGAACAATCTTGCTCCGATGGAACTACGGAAGGAGCCGATATGAACCCTGTAGGTGCCTATGTCAATCCCCATCACTCAAAGAGGTACAGGAACGTTGGGCAAAAAAAATTACCGACGATTACGTTACTTCCTAATGCGAAATTTGAGCGCAGCAAATGCGAGCCTTTGTTTGCGTTTGGCCTCGGCCTCGGCCGCGCGAACGGTAGAGTCTTCTCTGCGACGGCGATGAGCTTCTGCTTCAGCCTCGCTTACTGCTGGTTGCTCTCGACGGCGGCGATGAGCCTCCGCTTCGGCGGAGCGAACGGCAGGGTCTTCTCGGCGGCGGCGATGAGCTTCTGCTTCAGCCTCGCTTACTGCTGGTTGCTCTCGACGGCGGCGATGAGCCTCCGCTTCGGCGGCGCGAACTGAAGAGTCTTCTCGGCGGCGGCGATGAGCTTCTGCTTCAGCCTCGCTTACTGCTGGTTGCTCTCGACGGCGGCGATGAGCCTCCGCTTCGGCGGCGCGAACGGCAGGTTCTTCTCGGCAGCCGCGCTTAGCCTCTGCTTCGGCGACGCGTACTCCTGGATCATCTCGACGGCGGCGACGGTAAGCTTCTGCTTCGGCGGCACGCACCTCTGGATTCTGACGGCGACGGCGCTGGGCCTCTGCTCTGGCAGCTCGTTTAGCAGCAGCAGCAGCAGCAGCAGCAGCAGCAGACGGAGGACTTCCATCGGTCGTCTCGCTCATGGCTCAGAAAGAACTGGCAGATAATTTCGCAGTGGCGAACGGCAGCGGCAATTTCGGCTCGGGCGGTGCACATATACAGATCCGCGGCCACCGATCTGGCTCTCTGATTGCCACCGCACAGGGCGAACGGCAGCGGCAATTTCGGCTCGGGCGGTGCACATATACAGACCGCCGCCACCGATCTGGCTCTCTGATTGCCACCGCACAGGGGTTGCATTGGAGGAGGAGCGAAGAAAGGAATTAAGTTCGAGCCGGCGCTTTGACAACCGGAGACTCGCAGGAAGAGGGGGGAGGGGGGCGGCGTGTACACCCAGCGGCAAACGATGGGGGCAGAAGCGCGCGCAGCAAGCGGACAACACGATAAAGGGAGGAGGGAAGGGATAGCAGCGACTGACTGATGCCGCTGACGCCGATAGTGAGTCAACCCCAGCTGCGGAGTTGGTTTCAGGGACAACGCCGCCGATGCCGACACAAACAACATGATACCCTCGCTTCCGCAGCGCTAAGAACCAGGTCTAGCCGTGGGAAGGTGGTCACGTATTCGTCGACGTGCCGGGGCCTACGTGAAATAACCGGCGCGTCGGCAACTGAAGAGCACCCTATCCGCCACACAAGAACAGGGGGGGGGGACCCTTTCCTCCTCTTTCTGCATGGCGGCGACGGTGTTCTATGCAGTCACGTTATCTTGACTCTCTAGCGGCGTCAGCGGCATCCAGCGGTATCAGTCGGTCGCTGCTAGCGCTGGGGGGATGAAAGGGGGGCGGAGCTGGTTACGAGGCCGACGACAACGCCGACGACGACGCGAAACCCAGGAACGGACGCCAAAGAGCTGCGCTCTAAAACACACAGTGCAACGTTAGAACCATGTCGTGCGTGACCGCATATCCCGGAGGGCCTACTGTGCGCCTACTGGTGTCCGGAGTAAACGCCCGCACGTCCGTCGGCCAACAGCACCCTATAGATCGCCTTGCGATAAACCGGGTCCAAGGAGAATCGCCATAATATGCATACAGCAGGCTTCAGTGGGCTCCTGAAGCACCCCTTAGTAATAATAGTAGAAGTATACTTCGTCCCAAGGGTGGGGAAGTATATTCGTGGTTTGCGAATAGAAAAAATACGCCACTCGGCCTAAAGAAAATCATGGTATATAGAATGAATCTTCTTAAACTACCCAAAGAAGGGAGACAGTTGGACATTATGCCGGCATATGGTCACAGTTGTCGCGTAATAAAGGGCCTCTTTATTGGTTTGTCTGGATAACTACTGTAGTCTGCAAGATTTCCACTGAAGCTCTGTGTTCGCAAAGTTCCAAAGAAGAGCATAATTTTGTTGCTTTCGAGATTAACGCCACCTCATTTTATTGGTGGAGCACGAGTTTTTCTTCGTCAAATTTTCTTGCTCATATTTCCAGCATTACACTTGTAATCGGGAGCTATTCCTAATAAATATTCTATTCACCACTTCATTTGCAATCTTCCGTGTCGCCTACTGTTTCTCTACGAACTACCAGCTTCTTTTTCATACATTCCATAACCATTCGCTAATCCAATGCCGACGCTATTATTTTTATTTTTTCTCTTTAGATCAATGCCTGGTGGCCGCACTGCAGCACTCTCCAACAATATAAACGCAGACGTCCCCCAGTTCGTTGCGTTATGGTGTTAGTCAGAGGTACATGTATATAAATTAGGTTATGAACCGCTGAGGCCTCCTTTCCCCCTACTTCATTCGGCTTACTGTACAAACATACTAGGTGCGCCGAAGCGTTAATACATGAACCGACGATAATAAGACACTGGCGGAGGTTTCACGTCGCTGGTTATCTCACTTTGCCTGGTTACCGCAGACACGCTTTGAAGTAGACTACGAGTCAATAAATTAGCTAACATATGTGTGTTCTTAATTAAGTTCTGGCGAAACGAGGCGTCATCATGTAGTTGTGCTTATAGCGGGTTTCACATGGGGTTAGTAGTTTTCTTTAAACGTTGGAAAAATCCCAATTTTATTTTTACCTAAAACCTGTAAAAAGGTAAATCAGGTTATTTCGTGTTTTCCATGAAGAAAATTAAGCTTATAAGCTAACAGCAGAGCAGATTGCGAATCAGTTCTCTGGTAATTATTAAATCTGAAGTGGACTGCTCGGCGCTGAACGTCTTCTATCTTAAAATGATAAATTCTGGGGTGTTACGTACCAGAACCACAATATGATTACGAGGTACGCCGTAGAGACGAACTGCGGATTACTTTTGACCACCCGGGGATCTTCAACGTGCCCCCCAATGCACGATACTCTGGTGTTTTTTGCATTCCGCCCGCGTTGGAACACGGCTATGGTGGCCGAAATTCGATGCAGCGCACTCGGGCTCTGCCGCGCAGCATTTTCTATTTTGCGAGGTATCTTATGAACTATAACCATCCCAAACGACGGCAGCGTCTTTTAGGTCCGGAGGAATTATAGAGGCATAGGGTATAAGTTTTAAATTGTAAGGTGTCTTCTGAAGTTTCTCGCAGACGAGACCAAGCCTTTTGCTTGCTGATTAGGTGATCTAATTTATGTAAGCCTCCATTTTAACCACTAAATAATTACGACACCCAAGCGCTTACATTTATAAACTGCAACAACCGAAGTATTTTAATGCTGTATGAGAACACAAGAACATTATTATTTGTCGTGGTGGCTTAGCGGCTATGGTGTTCCACTGCTATGTAGGAGCGAGATGAAATGCCAGGCACGGCAGCTGCATTTCGATGGGGGTGAATTGCAAAAAACATCCTTGTCCCGTGCATTGGGATGCACGTTGAAAGGCCCTCGGTGAGCAGAATCATTCCGGAATCCTCCACTGCGGCATTTCTCATAAATAGTTATTTTGGCACGTACAACTCTAGAATTATTCAGAGCATTATTCTTGCTGGTAATGCATAAAAGTGCACTTATTTTAACATTCATTATCATGCCATAAATAGTGAAAGAATAATAAATATTATATATAGGTACTCGTTAATACAAGTTGGTCTTCAATAGAGCAGAAATGTGTATAGCGCATACAATCATCTGCGAACCGAGAAATGTGGATATCAGAGTTCAAAGAAACTACAATATCGTTCACATAAATTAAAGATGCACACCGTCCCAGCACACTTCTTTGGGGTACACCAGAATTAACTGAGGCGTGTTTTCTGTAGCCACCATCTATTGCGACGCATTGCTTTCGGTACATCTTTTTGAAATATGAGGCGATCAAATTCACATGTATTAACGCTACCCCCATCTCTTTAAGTTTCATTACCAGTTCTGGAGAAATACCTTCATTAAGAACATTACTAAAATCTAGGATAATCGTATCGAAGTGTCCACTTTGATTTGATACGGCACTGAAGACATCAGATAGATGTTATGCACCCTTTCCTAAGAGTTGTTGCGAAGAGGTTAATATATCGCGGATGTTTATTGAATAAAGTATGTACGTAGCTATGTTCTATCAGTTTGTAAAGAAAGCACGTGAAATAAATAGCTTGGTAGTGGCCGACAAGTTTGCTGCTCCCTGCTTTTTTATAAGCACGCATAACTCTGGCAAAAAGCGACTCAGACGGCAGCGATTCCACGGCAATGCTAGAAGCGGCATTGTCGTTTCTTTTCCCTTTGAGGCTCCCCGTATTTACACTGTTCCTAGGGAGTCCTGCCTATGCGCTAACTATGCGTTGCCTACCCATAGCGGTGCTGCAACAACAACGAAGTCATCAAAGAAGTACATCAAGTACATCGAAGTACATCAAAAACTGGTGACGTTATTGCCACATTGCAAGCTGCCGTCAATAGGGCAGCTCGCGCAACAGTAATCTTAACCTTGAAACATAAACATGGAGCTCTGTACTAGCTTCTTATTTATTTATTTATTTATTTACTTATTTATTTATTTATTTTTATTTATTTATTTATTTATTTATTTATTTATTTATTTATTTATTTATTTATTTATTTATTTATTATACCCTTCATGTACAGCTGTACATTGCCAAAGGGAAAGGCAAAGGTAGATACAAAGCTAATGACAGAGTTTTGAAAACAGATACAAAATACAAATAAGCAGAAAACAATAAAAGAAAATGCCAAAAGGAAGCACTTCAATTAAATAATGAATTACAAAAGTATTCGCCGGTAGTGTTAGATAAGTAGCCTATACCACACATATGGCAACAATATGGTCAACATGACATGCAAAATGCTAAGAATGGTGAACAAAGACATGGCAATCATAACCAAAATACACGGCATAACGTACAAAAAACATATAGCTTATAAAATAAAAGGCATAACTTAAAAGATATGGCGTAGGAACAGTAATTATACAGAACAATTTGTCAAAGGTGGAAGGAAATATCACTTGAAAGTTTGAAGTATGGTTTTGTATTTATCGGTGCCAGCGATGCTTGTAAGTGATGCGGGTAAGTCATTCTAATTTTTGCTCTCTTAGGGAAGAAATTAATTTCAAAAACCGACAGTGTTGCATTGCGGAGTGTTTAGCGTTCGGTGGAGGTAAAAGCGAAGATGACGTGTATGGTGGCGATTGAACACAGATAGAACGTAAATATGAATTGTGATGGTAGATGTTATGGGAAAAACATTGGCGAAATAGTTTTCTGCGGGCTGATAACAGCAGGACGGTGCAGAAGAGCTTTCATGCTAGTAACGCTCTTAGTTCTTTGTAATTGTTTAAGATGAAAAGGACTGAGGGATATTGTATTGCTTCTAGGAACCGCATGAGGGTGTCATGTCCATAGTCCTGTACTGATAATGCCTACTTAGGCTGTGGAGATTTTTCTGGTGATGGCGCTAGGGAAAATTTCCACTGAGAGTATCCCAGTGCACGAGTGACTTTTGAGGGTATGTGGTCAACATCAGTTTTCCAGGATAGGTTACTGGTAATGTGATCCCCCAAGTATAGGTAAGTTGATACACATTCTAGTGAGATATACCAGGTGTAATAAGTGACGCAGAACACGTTAGTGCGAAAATTCTCGTAGTCTTACACTTTTCATTAATTCCATGCGCCATGTACGACACCACACATTATTCTTCCGATATACCCCTGAATTATTACAATGGCTGAGAGATTAGTTATTTTACGACATGAGACACATATATCAGCAAAGAGACAAATTTTCGAGGAAAGGTGAGTTGGCATGTACTTGATATAAACTGGAAATAATAAACGATCAAGCAAAGGCGCCAAAGTCAACTGGGGCTAAAGTTGAGGTCGCGTCATTAGCGGATACAAATTGAGCACGTGATGTCAGAAAGGCGCGAGTCAAATTATTACTTCAGGGTCTATCATTAGAACGCTTATAGCATGAAGACGCAATGCAAGATCCGCTTTGTCAATTGTTTTGAAAAAGTGAAGAAATACATGGCCTGTTAAAGTAAAAATTTGGTTGCAACGTAGGCAATTAGTGAACGGGATAAGCTGAATCTCCCAGGAGAAGGTTTAGAGCACAGCTCTTAGGTACCCGTTGCTGCGGCGAGCGTCGGCATCCCTCGTTGTGATCGGCTTAACCAAGCGAACGAGCACAGCGAAGGATCAAAGAGCGAATACGGAGCGCAGCGGCGAATGCAACACGGCGAGAGCGAAGAGAGGGCGATGAGGAAAGCGGAGGAGGAGAGTGCAGCGAAAACGTGGGAATGGCTACGAGATGGCGCTGGAGTAGCGCGTGTCGTCTGTTCATCGATGACGCCACCGATACCATATATGGAAACAAAACGCTGCATGAGCGGCGGCTGCTTTGAATCGGGCCAACGCATACTCCACGCACTACCTCTCGCCATCTCGCGATTAGTGAGGCAGTCGCTCCGGACTGCGCTACGTTTGCAACGTGTCACATGAGACAGCGTTCGTGCCAGCCAATATATCGCGAAATGAGCTCCAACTACGCATTTCATCTGGACTTTCCTGAATTGAGACAACTGTTCTCTGCCGACTGTGGCTGCGAGTGTCTCTTACGAATACATTTGCTTGCCGCATCAAAATGGCTGACAGTGCTGCCTTTCAGATTTCAAGCAGTGAGGAAACAATTGAACTTATCCTTTGTCATTCTCCTCGCAACAGCTCCCAGAGACAGTCGCTCGTGACTAAGTTGACACTGCACGATCACCGGCGGCTTTCTGAGCAGATGATTTCAGAGTGCCAGCTGATGAAATCTTCACACCAGAAGGCGCATCCCGCAGGTAGTTTGTGACTGCGCAGCAGCCGTCAACTGCTATCGCTCGTGCCTGCTTTGCGACCTTTAACCCTTATTACTGATCGCAGCTTCTGAACAGGTTTCTCGCGTCTACGTTGAAGGTTTGGTGGGTAGCTCGTGTTGCCGATAAATAAATTAGTTTGGGTGAAGGATGGAAATCAAAGCCTTCTTATGCAAGGACACGTTTTTTAATATCATTTTCACAGTTATCGGCGGTGAAAACTTGTGGCTTAACCAAGCTTTTTGAAGCTGTCTCCTATGACGTGGCGAGTTAGACTTCGCCAGGATTACACAAACGCGAGTGTCACGGCTCAATGGTTCCACGCTTCGAGATGCTTCCCGAGGCATTAACCCCGCGTTTGTTAATTTCTTAACCCTACATGTCATACGAATACGCGAAGGCGACAATAGCTGTTCAATCTCCCTTAATGTAAATAGTCCGCTGTCGCGCCAAACGCTGTTACTTCGTAAGTTCCCGTCACCGATGCTTTCACACAAAACGATTTACCTTATGGCACCTGGGGTGTAATTAACTTCGTTCGCGGCTCCCCAATATGAGCGTATCTTTCCTGGAAGAAAGAGCGCAGGTTATTGCACTCGGCACGCAGTGCTTCTTTGAAATTAGGGCTGATAGCGAGTGACAGTAGCAGAAAGACTCTGGAACTATTTCCGCGTCGTATACTTATTGACAGCGTGGACGCTGTGAAGCCAGGGTGTAATTTCTTCGTAGTCAAACTATGAGAAATGGTCTGCTAGTGAAGTTGCATTCCAGTTTTCTAAGAGAGAGAGAGAGAGAAAGCAAGGGTAGGGAAGGCAGGGAGGTCAGCCAGAACAGCATCCGGTTTGCTACCCTACACTGGGGGTGGGGGAAAGGGGAATAGAAAGAGGAAGAAAGGGAGAGAGTCAGCACTGAGTACATGTGGGAGGGACACCTTACACAATGACACTATAAGCGGTCTCTTAAGCCCGTGCACTTTAAGTACCGCACTAGTGCACGAATCGCTTTTCGAGCCAGTGACGGTTGTGGCCACGGTCCGAGTATCTTTGACTCGGTGAATGGTCTCGAGTCTAGTCTGTGTAAAGTTGCCCGCAGAGGGAGGCGGTGGACATCGTAGCGAGGGCAGGTACACAATACGTGCTCGATGGACTCCTCGCACCCGCAGGAGTCGCACATCGGGCTCTCGGCCATTCCCATACGGTAGGAGTATGCGTTCGTGAACGCCACTCCCAACCACAAGCGACACAACAAGGTTGCTTCGCCGCGGGAAAGGCTAGGTGGCAGTTGTAGCCGTAGCGTGGGGTCCAGTTGACGTAATCTGCAATTGAAGCCACTTGATGTCCAGAGATCTTGGGACTTCTTGCGCGCAAGTAGGCGAAGTTCTCTGGCAGCGTCCGACCTCGCCAAAGGTGTTGGACGCGTCTTTGTATCTTCGTGGGCACACCGGGCAGCCTTGTCAGCTAGGTTGTTGCCGACGATGCCACAGTGAGCAGGAATCCACTGAAATACAATGTGGTGTCCTCTTTCCAGAGCATGGTGGTGCAGTTCCCTGATTTCAGATGTCATTTGCTCGTAACTTCTGTGACGTAACGCGGACTTGATGCTATGAAGGGCTGCCTTGGAGTCACAAAATACGACCCACTTCTCTGTTGGCTCTTCGGTGATGTACATCATAGCGGCATGGAGAGCTGCAAGTTCTGCCGATGTAGATGTAGTCCTGTGCGACAGTTTGAATTTAACTGTAACGTTCTTGGCTGGAACGACGAATGCGGCAGTTGAGCTGGTAGGTGAGGTTGAACCATCGGTATATATGTGTATGCGGTCATGATACGTCTGGTGCAGT
The DNA here is from genome assembly GCF_038994185.2 of Dermacentor albipictus. NCBI lineage: Eukaryota > Metazoa > Arthropoda > Arachnida > Ixodida > Ixodidae > Dermacentor > Dermacentor albipictus. Next base: position 138,175,841 of record NC_091822.1, on the reverse strand, counting down.
AATAGGAGTGTAAGTTGCTTCAGAGCCGGCGATGGATGATTGGACTTTTTTGTAATTCCAGGAATACCAAAATTCACTTGAGGCTGTCGCAGGCACCACAGGGGGGAGGAAGGCTTCGCCGCCGGTGTAAAACTTGCTGGTATGTACTCTTGATGAGCGTTAATCATTCGTGAAAAGGTCGCTTGAGGTCTCTCGGCTGGTAGGGAGGCCAAATGGTGGTCGGGGATCCTTGACAGATGGCGAATGTGCGCTCTGAGAGAGTCGACAGCTACATGTGTCTGGATTGTATGGTCTCCTGCGATGGCAATTGTTGCTGCTGTTGACGTGCACCGAGGCAGCCCCAAACACGTGCGTAGGGCTTGACCTTGTATGCTCTCCAAGGTGCGAAAGTTCGTCTTGCATGCATTGGACAACACTGGTAGGCTGTAACGTAGGAGTCCGAGAAACAGAACCCTGTACAGCTGCAACATAGAATGGACTGGTGTACCCCAGTTTTTCCCGCATAGAAATTTGAAGACTTGAGCAATGGCGACTAGCTTCTTCTTCAGATAGACGCAGTGAGGGCTCCACGAGAGGTTGCGGTCAATGATGACGCCCAGAAACCGATGTGTCTTAACATAGAATACAGCTTGACCATTGATGGTAACAGGATACGATGACATTTGTTTCCGCGTAAAACCAAGTAATGCGCACTTCTCAGTAGACACACTGAGGCCTTGTTCTCGGAGATAAGAAGCCGTCCTGGTTGCCGCCCGCTGAAGCCTGGCTCTTAGCTGAGGGCGAGTCACCGCAGAGGCCCAGATGCAAATGTCGTCGGCGTATATTGAGACATGTACTGTCTGCGGTAGGTAATCCGCTAGTCCTACCAGGACGAGGTTGAACAAAATAGGGCTCAACACTCCACCTTGCGGCACACCACGGCAGATGTAATGGTCTGAAGTTGGGCCGTCTTCGGTCTGTAAGAAAAAACGCCTTTCAGTCAAATAGTCTTGAATCCATTGATACATCCGGCCACCAACTCCAACAGCCTCAAGTGAGTTTAGTATGGCCTCATGGGTGACGTTATCATAGGCTCCTTTTATATCCAGAAAAAGTGCCGCAGACAGGCGCTTGAGGCTTTTTTGATTTTGGACCCATGTTACGATGTCAATGACGTTGTCTATAGACGTGCGACCCCGACGGAAGCCTGTCATGGCGTTCGGATAGATGTTGAATCGTTCTAGGTACCATTCCAATCGGGCAAGAATCATTCTTTCCATCACTTTGCCGACGCAGCTCGAAAGCGCAATCGGACGATATGATGAGATCTCAAGCGGTGACTTTCCAGGTTTCAGAATGGGGATCAAGCGGCTCGATTTCCATTGTTTAGGAACGGCGCCGTTCTGCCAAGACTCATTGTAGTAGTTGAGAAGCTCATCACGTGCCTCATGTCCAAGGTGGCATAGGGCAGCATACGTGATGCCATCAGGTCCTGGTGACGAAGAACGCCTGCAAGTCCCCAACGCAGCATCGAGCTCTTCGAGTGAAAATAGCACGTTGATTTCTGGTACACGTGCCTCAGGGATGTCATTCAATGCTGCGTCAGTAATGATGGCCACGGACCCAGCAATCCGTGCGCAGAACTCTTCAGCCAATTGAAGTTCCGAGCGAAGTTGGTAGAGGGCCAGAGCAGCGAAGGGCTTCCTTTGATGCGGAGATGAGCGAAGACCCCTAACCGTTCTCCATATGTGCGAGAGCGATTTTCGGGGATCAAGCGACTGACAGAATGTTTTCCATCGCTTATCTTCCAATTTATCCATGCGACGCTGGATTTTCTTTTGTATGCGCCGTGAAGCCCTCAGATCCAAGACGGACTTCGTGCGCCGATACCTCCTCTCCGCCTGTCGGCGTGTCGCACGCAGCCTATCCAGTTCCACGTCCAAGTCTGTTCGCCTTGTTGACCTTGTAAGCGAGCACATGGACGTTTTCAATGCCTCTGCGATTGTTTCTTCGAAAGTGTGTGAGAGGCCTTCCCGACAAGTGTCATCCATATCCTTCTTAAATTTTGTCCAATCAACTGTACGGAACACAGTAGAGGAGCGTTGGTCAATTCCTCTAATCGTTATGTATGTTGGAATATGGTCGCTTCCATGTGTTTCTACGTCTGTAAACCATTGGACGCTCGAGGCAAAGCGCCGTGACACCAAAGTCAAGTCTAAGAGAGAGAGATCTAAGAGAGAGTAAATCTAAGAGAGAGACTCGCCATATAGATCATTGAGCCGAAAAATTGCGGAGGTAAACGATCTCGTTTCACGGCAAGTGAGAAATACATATATCTATAGCTTTTGCTCCTCCGAGTTTCGACAGTATTGTTTTGCCGACTCCCTTAAGTTGCTGTCCTTAGGACAGGATATGACTGGTTCCGGTTAGGTATACATCTATAGCTTGGGGTATATGTACTATACACGATTCATGCGGTCTCTTAAAGTTCTCGTAAAAATTTCTACCTTACCAAAGAACCTGCCCCTCAAAATAACAGGTGTTTCAGGACAAGGTACAAGTTGTGAAAGCCGGAATATATGCAATATTTAATTTAGGTATTTATTCTTTATATGCATACTGCAGTCGTATATCGGTGCTACAGAAGGAGTTCGAAATCTTCAGTTAACAGGCAAAACGGCAAAGGGGAAGTGAGGCAAACATAACCGAATAATAGGAGCAATTCATATAGGCAAGTGAAGCAATTCAAACGAATAAAGTTCACAGATTTTGCGCAGTGCGGATAGTTATGCAGACGCAAGTTCTTTGCCTGCACAACACATGTGATAAAATGATGAGTAAATGTTTATTTCGTAGATCCTACGCATTATTGGATCTGGGAATATACAGCAGCATGGCAAGGGTTGTTGTAGTCTACACAGGTTGTTTAAGTGACAACACTTGAAGTAATAACACGCTTGCTGTGTTAAAACGTCATATATTAGCGTATCGGCGTGCCTCTGCTATTAGTTTGGCAGGCATGTTTATGCGAAGATGCGCGAGTTGACGTTGCCATACTGAATGCCACGTTGAGAAGGGTGAGGAGCGGCCTATGTAGCCATGTATATTAAAATTTGGAAGTCCCCTTACGAACCTTTGATCAGTTGACTCACAAAGGCACATGCAGTATCAGCCATACAATACAGCACATATAACTTGTGAGAACAAGCTCAAACAACTGATTGTTCACGAGTTCGATCTGAGAAATCAATGGCCAATCCTGGACCTTACTATGCTGCTCTATATCTGGTCGTTTGAGTGTTCCGATGAGAACGAGACGGTGGTAAGTGTGAAGCTATGACATGTCCAGCATTAGAAAGCATGGCTTGCCCAGCTGGCTGAAGATATGAAACACGCTCCTATTTCGGTAAGACGAATAGTAGATGGACTGAAAGATATATTTAGGGAATTCCCGGCCATTATATAAGCATTCATGAAACAAACTGTGGTCCTCTAGTATTTTCATAGCTGTACACTTGTTGGCGGCCATGCCGCAGGAGGTGGTGGTAAGACAAATGAGAAGTCTGAAACGAAGGCCTTTTAATATGGCCATGTAAACACCATGGTTGGGGAGGACGCCTGCTTAGCATATGCGCCAGATTTCACTACTGCAAAATCGAACATGGCTAGCTTCGCCCCTAGATTTATTCGCTGGAGTTCGTCGTACTGTATATCTTTGGCAACTATACGCTCTTCGGCGTAGTCGCCCAGGAGGATGATTGGCGGTGTTTTGTTTTCCGTAGAGCACATGCTGCGGTACCTTGAAATTTGACCCCAAATGTTCCCATTATTATGCGCCGTTATAGCTTTTTAGCGTCTTATCCATGGTCTCCGAACCACTGTGAACCGTGATCAACCGCATTTCGGCGGTGGCTGCGTCCAGCGCGGAAGTCAAGACCGTATCTTGAAAGCGATCTGCGATGGCGACAGAGAGCGGCGAATACAGCGTCGTGTGCACTGTGTTCTCGCCACGGAGTTCGGGTTGAAAGAGAGACGCGCTGGCCCCAATCTTGGAAGCGATTGGCGACGGGGGATTAGCGCGGTGAGTGCTGACAGCTTCGTGTGCTCTGTGTTCTCGCCGCGTAGCTCGCGTTGAAGCTAGAGGCTGCAGGAAGGTGAATTCGCTCGCTGGCTGTGGGCGCTAAATTGAAAGCGATCGTCTTACAGGACGGACGGACAGTTTTCTCGCTGGATAAGCATGGAAATGATTGTGCATTTAAAAGCCCGACATTCTCAGCGCTCAAGTGCTCCCCTGTTTATCGCATATACAGCGCCTGTTCATATATATATATATATATATATATATATATATATATATATATATATATATATATATATATATATATATATATTTATATATATATATATATATATATGTGTGTGTGTGTGTGTGTGTATGTGAGAATGGCCACAGATGCAGATAGAGGGACATGTCTCGCTGCACCTTTATGGGCTATATATATATATATATATATATATATATATATATATAGCCCATAAAGGTGCAGCGAGACATCTCCCTCTATCTGCATCTGTGGCCATTCTCCCATTCATTCCTCCTGCCACGGCGAGAATTTTTGCCAAACGAGCGAGCTCGCATCCTCGCGATGTCATGAAAAACTGTATTTTGCCTCCTTTATACACTTCTCCACGTCAGGATGGAAATATGTGCTGCGCAGTGTTGCCTCACGACCATCCATTCGACATCCGCTAGATTGCTTTTCAGCTCGCTAAGTGACGGCGCGTTGCCTGGCTTCGTAATGATGCCTTGCGTATGTGAGCCAGGCCATGTTTTATTTTCTCACATACGACTTGCATTACTTTTCCATCTACAGGCTAACCTCCTGGTCAGCAGTTGTAACAGCAGGGCTTTGACAGAGGGAGAGTCTGCTCCATATCGGTCGGCTACGAGGTTAACCTCGAGCTCGCTAATGGAGCGCGATACACTGACCTCCAGGAAAGGACGCACACGGAAAGTGCTGTACTGCAACAGATGGCAATGGCCGGGCGCCTTTTCGAGTTGGCGCACTTATGTCCACCCTGTAATGAAGTCGTAAAGAAAGGGCGCTTTTGATATTTCTTATTCTCTTGATCGCCTGTTCAATGCGACGTCTTTCTCTCTCTCGCTCTCTTTCTTTCGTGGGCTATTTTAACTTGCGATACAAGGGTTAGCTTTCTGCAGTTTCGGAATGGTGGAGCGGTTCATGTTTTTAGGCCTCCCACTCCCTCGAATGGCTTACGTCAGTTAACGACATGGTAATTACACTTGGAGGCGGCTCGCTGTAACGCACCTGGAGAACGCCGTTAGAGAGAGCGGTTAGCTTATGCAAGGGCGTAAAACGAAACGCCACAAATGATGGAGTGGGCATATATATATATATTACCGCCGCGAGAAGCGCCACGCCCCACTGTACCTACTAGCAAGTGCAAAAACGTGGCTGTGCTCAGCTGGCGCTTCCATCAGCTATGTTGAGCCAATATGTTTCGTCGTTTACTTTGTCTGTTTTGCGTTGCCGAACTACTACGTGAAACAAATGTGATAAAAAAGTTTGGGTTTTTCAGTGTACGAACAGTTACCGAAACATAACTGAAGCTGGTTCGGCCATTCGCTGCAATTGTTTTTCATCGCGAGCTCACCAGATAGAATGGCGGAAAGTACGTGCAGTGCTCAGCAATTGAAACGCGATACTCCTAGCGCATGGTCGCCGGCGCTCTTTGCACCGATTGTAAGCGCTCAGGATACCGAGCTGACGCAGCGTGGTATACGGTGAAGGCGGGAATATTTGGGATGCATTCTGACTGCATTTGATCCCACGGCGGTTACGTAGAGCTCACCTGTGGCGCAAGAAAAAAAAACGACGATGGTAGCCGCACGCTCCGAGTATTGCGTTTCAATTCGTGAGTGCTGTACATTGCCGACGCTACTTTGATGTGGTCTAGTAGTTCTAACATTAATAAAGGAGCCCTTCATACGCGAGAGTTTCGTGTCCCATGGAAATCGCCTGCATTCGCCTCCGAAGCGGTAATGATTCCGGAGCTTAGGCCGCGATCGAAGCCGAACGGTCTGATTTTTCGTCGCCACCTTGCCGTCTTATCAGTGCATCAGTCTTCCTTTTAGGGTATCTTTTCCTTTTCCTCGCGCTTCCCAAATCTAGTTGCGTCCGCAAATGACTTTTTGCTCTGCATCGACGGCGAATGCAAACGCACCCGCGTGTTCACACTTACCGCCGCCGACGGCTCTCGTCGCGCGAAGCTGTGTGAAATGGGCCATTACTGAATATTGGACTAGCTTCAAAGACATTAAGAATGACGAAGTATTGCAAAGGTACAAATAATTGCAGCGAACAGAGAACGGGAACTTACTGACACGTGTGCGATTCCTGAAGCAGCTCAAAAACACACAAAGAAGGGGGGGGGGAGGGGTGACGTAGGTCTCGTTTTTTCATTACGATGGCAATTATGCAGGCATCACAGGTGCACTTCAGCCGCCTCCGTGGCATCACCGTCGCCGTCAGGTTCCGTATGAGTGAAAGCGCGTGACGGTGAGCCGGCGAACGCGTTTCAATCTCGCGCGCGCGACCAATGAACGCCGCCCAGATGCGCGCCCTCTCCTGTGGCGCACGAGGCAGGAGGGTCAGGTGAGGGAGGAGGGGCGTTCTCCTCCGGCGTCTGCTATACTCCCTTTCAGACATCAGGTACAACGGTGTGGAAGCTACGCAAGAAGTTCAATGACGAAAATTTATCACTCCGCGCGTACCATCCATGCTTCGCCGCGCGCCAATGGCGTTCGCTCGCGCGAGCGTGCACGTGAGGCTGGTGCGACGGGCTGCAAATAAAAAAATGGCCAGGCTTAGCTTGGTTAGGCCAAGAATGCGTTGCATATTGCGCGAGTTGGGGCCCAGCTTTTCCTCCGGCTGTCATGACGTCACGTCACGTGGTTGCGCTAAAGGTCAATGGTGGCTGCCCGGCCGCGCCCAAGGGCTGAACTGAATGATTGCAATATGCAACGCATAAAAATAGAAGCAACTTAATAACAAACACAGCAAACTTAAAAGAGAATAGACCCACATATGAGACGCGCAGCAACGAACAATGGCTGATACCCTCAATGGTGGCTGCCCGGCCGCGCCCAAGGGCTGAACTGAGTGATTGCAATATACAACGCATAAAATCCGAAAAGAAACGCAATTAAAAACAAATTGATCTAGAACAACGCATTAGATAGCCGTATACGAACGTTTGCTTCTTTCTAAGGTTTAACACTTTCTTCTTTCAATACTGAGCCTGTATAAAGAATAGTTTCGCACAACTGCGATCAAGAATAAAACTATATCCAAGGGCCGTCGAAGCCATTGCAAGTCTCTCTAGCCTCCACGGAATTGCACCTGATGTCTGAAACGGAGTATAGGGTGCCTCGATGTCGTTCTCGCACGTTGCTCCGTAAAGAGGGGAGACAACCGCGGCGTCTACTACGACGTTGGCCAGGTGAATCGCGGACGCCGTAGTAGACGCCTTTGGGCCATGCCGTAAGGACGCGTTGCCGGCCCTCGTGTGCCTCGAAAGCGATCTACGATGTGGCCATAGTGCGCGCTCGTGTGCGTCATATCTTCACAGCGATCTGCATTGTTTTCAGAGTGCGCGTAGTGCCGGTAGCTTCGTATGCGCTGTGCTTTCGAAGTTTCGTTCGTGTCGAAGCGACAGATCGGCACGGAGGTCCGGCTCCCGGCTCCTGCCGCGATTCCTTACTCCAGCGTTTTCCCAGATAGCTTCCGCTGTCATCAAGAGAGATGTGTTCATGTTTATCTATGTGCGCGTGACACGGTGCAGGTTAATTTAATTACAACACGTTGACGGCGTAGTTGGTTCCAGTCCATGATAGAATGTGTAAGCACGACTGAACAAGGATGTAGAAAGAAGCAGACACACAAAAGGCAGCGCCGACTCTTGTGTGTCTGTTTTCTTCTACATCCTCGTTGAGTCAGGCTTACACATTCTATAATTGTTAATCTAGTTAGTAAGCGAATGTTTACAAGTTTATACGGCCGATAAACCTACCAGCCTTACTTCTTACAGCTATCTACTAGTTTGCTAGTGCATTTGGTGCTTCGCCTTTCGGGCCGAACTGCGAATTTCTTTCGCTCCATTATTTGAAAGCGCAGCTCTTGGGCGCCCCTTCCTGCGTTGAGCGTCGGCGGCGACATAACCGAGCGAACGAGCGCAACAGAGGATGAAGGAGTGAACGCGAAGCGCAGCAGGGCATGAAAGACGGCGATGGCGAAGAGTGCGCAAGGAGGAAAGCGGAGAAGGAGGGTTAAGCCATGAAATGAAAAGCAAAGCGCCACAAAGGACAGGTTAAGCGGCAACAGCCGCTACGAGATGGCAGCAGAGTAGGGCGCCGTCGTCTATTCACCACTGGTACGCAGACAGCGCGTCTATCGATGCGATACAACAAAAAGAAAAAGCGCTGCATCAGCGGAGGTCTGCCTGCGGTGGCTAGTGTGCTTCGCACCCACTCGTCACCCACGCGATGCCTGCCGCCATCGCCCGATTAGTGAGGCAGTCGCGCCACACTTTGCTCGCTTTGCAATGTGCCGCGCGAGAAAGATTGTCCGAGCCAGTCAATATATCGCGAAATGAAAACACTGATATGTTTCGCATTGTGGAGTACCCTAATCGTCGGCGAATTTTCTACTCGTGAAAGATACAGTACAACCTGGGCCAACCCTGAAGACGGTACATATGTCTCCCAGCGTCTTCGCAGCGTTCTGATAAAAAGAAAAGACTGGGGAATAAGAGCCGACCCCGAAGGCTGGATAACGCAGCGTCTCACAGCGTTAGCTGCTAGGAGGCAAGATTGGTACAAACTGACAGGCTTCCGCTGGTGACGCAAGAAAGAGAGTAATTAAATCCTAGTGGCGGAATGGAAGCTAGAACGCAGACAAGTGCTCTACCTCGTGCGGTGTTGGATTTAACGTATATGTGCTAGTCTTGTCAGAGAAGTGCAACACAGTCGAGCGCCTTTACAGCAAAGTGCTTGTCGTCCAAATACTTCGTTATGCAGGCCACCTCATTGTAAACGTCGTGCAGCGCACAGCGTCGGTTGTAGAGGCGCGCGACTGCAGTTGGCGTCGGTATGAGAGAAGCATGCGTACAGGCAGCGACTGAGATTACAACTACCGGCAAGACTGCAAACGTACAGCTATTGGAGCCAAAGATTACACGCGCAAGTTAACGTGTTATCGCTCATAACCCCAGCAATTCCTCTGGCAAGCTTTGCAGTCTTCTGACAGATACTTTGCTTTTGAAACCACTAAAAGAAAATTATAATAGGATTCGTCAACCGCTTCGGTAGCAGCGAAAGTCTTTTAGCTCAATATCTCCCGCAGTAAGCCCTTAAACAGCACAAACGCTATGTTGAGCGTGTTATTTGGCAAGAAGGGCTGTTTCGACGGCCGAAAGAACTCACAACGTCGATGCCGACCTTCATTTGCAAGAAAACTCGCATCACGTCAATGTCACCTTGCCGGTGTCATATTATTGTGATGCATGTGGTGACGCAAGTTGACCTCGAAAAAAACTCATTCAAGAGCGGCCGATGGCCGTTGGCCCCTGGGCCACATAACCAGTGGCACACACCAAGCTGCCCCATGAATACATAATGACTGGCATGTATTTTACACTCGTTTCATACACCGTCGGTGAATATTTTTCTGATCTTCCTCTATTTAGATGATTAAGTACGCGACAATGTTACCACGAACAGTAAAATATTATATGGAATATAAATGGTTGAACTCCACGGCTAAGCTTAACGCGCTGGCGGGTTGCATGTGCATCACAATTGGCGCTTGTGTTTCTACTTTACATTGACACGTGTACTCGTTAATCTTTCTCGGCTGACCGCTTTAAGCTGCCTAAAAAAAATTATTGCTCGGCGCAGGACGCGCCCGCACGTATCGGAAGTTTCCCAAGTGTTAGCGATGGTTCTGTCCGCTGTCTGTTGTCACCGAGCCTTGTGTAATCTGATCGTTTGCGGGAAGCGAATTGTCTTTTACTTTCTGGAAGACACGTCGAAAGACACATTTGAAAAGGCCGCAAGATGTAATAGGAAATTATGAGAATGGAAAATCTACAGAAAGATTGAACTTAACAAACAAAATAATGTGTTAGAATGCAGCGCTATTTGATATATTCAGCAAAATACTGCTTAAAGGAAGCAGAAGACGAAGTATAAAGATTCAGTATACATTTTGAGCTACCACAGACAGCCCCAATAAGATCATCGTACGAGTAATGCGAAAACGTGGGTTCGTATTCGACCTGCGGCTGCTTATTTTTGAATCCACTTTCATTTCCATTTCTCTATCAGTGCTGTCGTTCAATTATTAACTACAGAAAATTTCCCCTATGTTGTCCTTAATGTCATTGTTTGTTGGCTTCTAACGATATGACTAATAAAAATCGGGCCCCCTCGGTTTTCTTTCGTCTCATTCATACATAGATCAACAAAATTTTGAGTCATCACATTAGATATGCGACACGAATTGTGTAGTACTTTCTGGAAGGCATGCGTGGACGAAGTGTTAGGCTATAACCTTCGACGAGTCACGCAAAAAGGCCGACAGACTTGACCACAGATCAGGTTTCAACGACCCGCCGTCGTTACTTAGTGGCTATGGTGTTGGGCTGCGTGCTAAACACGAGGTCGCGGGATCGAATCCGGGCCACGGCGGGCTCCTTTCGACGGGAGCGAAACGCGAAAGAACCCGTGCGCTTAGATTTGGGTGTAGGCTAAAGAACCGCAGCTGCTCCATGCTTCCGGAGTCTCCCACTATACGGCGATCGTGATTTTGGCTCGTAAAACCCCATCATTTAATTTTCAGTTCTGATTTTGACGATCGACGAGTGTGTTTACCGATGCTATTGTGATGAGAGTAATTTGTTTTGGTGGGCACAGGTTCGCCCAATAAACGGTTTGTTCCGTGACTTCCATTGTGCCACTGTTCTTCTTCGCCGTCATTATAACGGGACAATATAGGCATAGACGCATCTATTTATACAAGAGAACTTCCATTGATGAGTAAATATAGAGGGGAATCCTAATGTTCAAAACGTCTAAAATCAACTGAGAAGTCATGCATATTCATTACTTACAAAATTTTTTAAAAGAGCTAATACTAAGCATTGACATCAAAAAATCAAAATGAAGCAGTGTACAGAATTTGGAAATGAAATAAGTATGAACCGATATGATTTCACCATGTACACGTAAAAATTCGTAAAGATGCAAAAGCAGATAAGGGGAGGGAAAATAAGTTTTCAGGCTGCATGTTCGATATTATTAAGGGAAAATGAGACATCTACTCAAACGTAACTAACTGCTACAAAGGAAACCCATACGGGTTTCTCGAAAGAAAAGCCTCTAAGTTGAAGAAAAATTCGACTTTGTGTGGGACCACCGTCTTTCCGGGGCAGCCGCTCTACCATCGGAGCTAGCCAGGCGGCCAGCAGATGACCGAGCGAAGTCAAACTCATCGACAACTCAAAGCAAAGGCAAGAGTTTGACGTAATAGTTCTACGGAAACCCGCAAGGTGGACAGAAGTAATTATTGAGGGAAAATAAGACATCCTCCCAAACGTAGCTAACTGCTACAAAGGAAACCCATACGGTTCCTCGAAAGAAAAGCCTCTCTGTTGAAGAAAAATTCGTCCTGGTCCGGGACTCGAACCCGGGACTGCCGCCTTTCCGGGGCAGCCGCTATACCAACTGAGCTAACGAGGCGGCCAGTACATCGCAGAGCGAAGTCGAATTCATCGACAACTCGAAGCAAAGGCAAGAGATTGACGTAATAGTTCCGCGGAAACCCGCAAGGTGGAGAGAAGTAATTAATAAGGGAAGATGAGACATCCACAAAACGTAGCTAACTGCTACACATGTTTAAATGTGTGGCAATGGTAATTCAGCAATTATTCGGGAAAGAAAAAAAAAGTGAATAGAATGCTCTTTTAAATACAAACAGCTCGAACAAGCTTGGCCAAGTCACAAAAGCAATACATGGAATTCAGAGCTCCTAGTTTACTTCATTTAATAGAAGGAACGAGGAGGAAGTTTTGCGAGAATGGACCAGCCGTTAGAAAGAAATGGAGAGGAAAGGTAGAGAGAGTTTACAAGTTTCCCGTTTGCTACCCAGCACTGGTGTTGGCGAAAATTTCTTTGAAGTCATACTATGAGAAATGGTCTGCTAGCGAAATTGCATTCCAGTTTTCTATGAGAAAGACTCACCGTATAGATCATTGAGATGAAAGATTGCACAGGTAAACGATCTCGTTTCGCGGAAAGTGAGAACAACATAGCGTTTGCTGCTCTGACTTTCGGCAGTGATGTTTTGCCAACTCCCTATATATAGCTTGGGGTATATGTACCATACGTGATTCATGCGGTCTCTTAAAGTTCACGTAAAAATTTCTACCATACCAAAGAACCTGCCCCTCAAGAAAACAGGTGTTTCAGGACAAGGTACAAGTTGTGAAAGCCGGAATATATACAATATTTAATTTAGGTATTTTAATCATTATATGCATACTGCAGTCGTATATCGGTGCTACAGAAGGAGTTCGAAATTTTCAGTTAACAGAAACAACGGCAAAAGGGCAATGAGGCAAACATAACCAAATGACAGGAGCGATTCATATAGGCAAGTGAAGGAATTCAAACAAATAAAGTTCACAGATTTTGCACAGTGCGGATAGTTATGCAGACGCAAGTTCTTTGCCTGCGCAACACATGTGAATAAATGATGAGTAAATGTTTATTTCGTAGATCCTATGCAATATTGGATCTGGGAATATACAGGAGCATGGCAAGGGTTGTTGTAGTCTACACAGGTTGTTTAAGTGACAACACTTCAAGTAATAACACGCTTGCTGTCTTAAAACGTCATGTATTAGCGTATCGGCTTGCCTCTGCTATTAGTTTGGCAGGCATGCTTATGCGACGATGCGCGAGTTGACGTTGCCATACTGAATGCCACGTTGAGAAGGATGAGGAGCGGCCTATGTAGCCATGTATATTAAAATTCTGAAGTCCCCTTACGAACCTTTAATCAGTTGACTCACAAAGGCGCACGCAGTATCAGCCATACAATACAGCACAGATAAGTTGTGAGAACAAGCTCAAACAACTGATTGTTCACGAGTTCGATCTGAGAAATCAATGGCCAATCCTGCACCTTACTATGCTGCTCTATATCTGGTCGTTTGAGTGTTTCGATGAGAACGAGACGGTGGTAATTGTGAAGCTATGACATGCCCACCATTAGAAAGCATGGCTTGCCCAGCTGTCTGAAAATATGAAACACGCTCCTGTTTCGCTAAGACGAATAGTAGATGGAATGAAAAATCTATTCGGGGAATTTTCGATCATTATATAAGCATTCATGAAACAAACTGTGGTCCTCTAGTATTTTCATAGCTGTACACTTGCTGGCGACCATGCCGCAGAAGGTGGTGTTAAGACAAATGAGAAGTTTGAAACGAAGGCCTTTTAATATGGTCATGTAAAAACCATGGTTGGGGAGGACGCCTGCTTAGCATAGGCGCCAGATTTCACTGGCTGCAAAATCGAACACGGCTAGCTTCGCCTCTAGATTTATTCGCTGGAGTTCGTCGTACTGTATATCATTGGAAACTATACGCTCTTCGGCGTAGTCACCCAAGAGGATGATTGGCGGTGTTTTGTTTTCGGTAGAGCACATGCTGCGGTACCTTGAAATTTGTCCCAAATGTTCCCATTATTATGCGCCGTTATAGCTCTTTAGCGTCTTATCCATGGTCTTCGAACCACTGTCAACCGTGATCAACCGCATTTCAGCGGCGGCTGCGTCCAGCGCGGCAGTCAAGACTGTATCTTGAAAGCGATCTGCGATGGCGACAGAGAGCGGCGAATACAGCGTCGTGTGCACTGTGTTCTCGCCATGGAGTTCGCATTGTAAGAGAGACGCGCTGGCCCCAAACTTGGAAGCGATTGGCGACGGGGGATTAGCGCGGTGAGTGCTGACAGCTTCGTGTGCTCTGTGTTCTCGCCGCGTATCTCGCGTTGAAGCTAGAGGCTGCAGGAAGGTGAATTCGCTCGCTGGCTCTGGGCGCTAAATTGAAAGCGATCGTCTTACAGGACGGACGGACAGTTTTCTCGCTGAGTAAGCATGGAAATGATTGCGCATTTAAAAGCCCGACATTGTCAGCGCTCAAATGCTCGCCTTAAACAGGGGACGGCTGTGTACATGTATACATATGTATACCCACCTCTTTATCGCATATACAGTGTGCGCAATATCTGCGACACGGTCATATGTATATGTTGTATTCTTGTTATTAACTGTCTATGTGGTTGTGTGTATGTAAGTCATGTCTGCGGACTTCTCTGTTGTAATATTTGTCGAGCAAAAGTGCACCAGATGTATTTTGAATTTGCAGTATCTTCCTGTACTACACGTATCTTCCAGTACATAGAGTATATAGTGCATTCGGAACTCATATTTCTTTGTCTGTGAAGTAAATATCATTTTTCTAAATAACAACCTTGGTTCAGCGGCCAGTTCAATTGGTATTGTAATCAAAATGTTACTGATACCTCGATGTACGGTTAAAGAAGCTCTAAAAATTGCTGATACCGTCAGGTAGTTCTGAGGAGATGACGCATTGCCAATGTTGTTAAATAGAAAGGAGAGTTTCAGCAATGTTTCTTTTTTGCATATACAGGTCAGCTGGTGACGCAGACAAGCGACTCTACGAGCTAGAACATACCCATACATCTCAGTCAGTCCATATTATCTATTCAAGAGTACGAAATATCCATTGTTTGTGGAGTCTCACAGTGCATATTTGGCAGTGTTTTCTCATTTCAATCTGGACCCGTCGTGCAGGAGGAATGGCATTGCTTTGCGAAAAATGAATGCTATAAGCCGCAAAATTCGCGCTCCCATCTCGGCGATGGGGATAGGAAAGTGAGAGACTGCTCGGTGAAGAACAGCATGGATGGAGTGGACAGCTCAATCGAAAAAGTCTTGGAGGGCTGGCGTTTTGTTGCAGGAACAGGAATGAACACGTTAAAATAGCATTCAAGCATTACTGGTTGGTTCTAACGCTGCACCGACGCTGCGTGAAGGATGGGTCGACAGTGCTTGTAACGTTGCGGCCCGCCTCACGAATGTTCGGCCCAAATCAGACGCTATAGGATCGTTGGAAGGGACGAGATGTTATTGCCTGAGCAGCTCGTTCTAAAGAATGTCTTGACTACCACCGATTTCACTGACCAACGCCTTCGAGCCGGTTTTGGCGTCTCATGGCCGTGCGATCGGGACTACCGAGCAGCGTGTGTCGCGTTAGGTGCATAAATAAAGATGTACCTGCATTTATCGCTGTGGGACAGCCACCAGGCTATCCGTGAATTCTCATGCCGGGCTATCCGTGAATTCTCATGCCGCCGTGCGCGTAGTCGGGTGGTGCAATGCTCTCTATAGACCTTACTTAGTGTAACGCCAGGTGCTCCAGTAATTTTCTACGTACGATTTTGTAGCGTATCAGCCGGACGCCAGGGTGGAACAGACAACGTTTATTGATGCCATGCCCTTTTTATAGGGTGATGAACATGTGATCTGCCGGCTGCTGCTTGCGTGGCCGATAAGCGATTATCATGAAAATGTAGTGTGACACGCGATATCAGTATACAACAGATTTAAAAATTGCAGCAGATCCAATGAGTTGGAATACACTATGTGCAGTAAACGCTTGTTTGCCACAGTCACACACACACACACACACACACACACACACACACACACACACACACACACACACACACACGCACGCACGCACGCGCACACACACACACACGCACGCACGCACGCACACACACACACACACACACACACACACACACACACGCGCGCGCGCACGCACGCACACACACACGCGCGCGCGCACGCACACACACACACACACACACACACGCACGCACGCACGCACGCACGCGCGCACGCACACACACACACACACGCACGCACACACACACACACGCGCACGCACGCACGCACACACACACATACACACACACGCACGCACGCACGCATGCACACACACACACACACGTACGCACGCACGCACGCACACACACACACACACACGCACGCACGCACACACACACACACACACACACACACACGTGCGCACGCGCGCGCGCGTGCGCCCACAGATTATATGGAGCGTTTCTTTAAGCGGATTTGCTGATTATTAGCGAGTAAGACGAACGCTTTCAACACATCATCGCTGCAGTGGCAGCATGGGCAGGGAGAGGGATAGTCTGCTCCATATCAGTAGGCGACAAGGTTAATCCGGTATTTGCTACGTACGTAGTGTACTTCGACTCTATTCTATCCGCAAGAAGTGTTTACTTAATCATTACCGTGCAGCCGCGGATGCGCGTCGGCGAACTTTGTGGTTCTCTGTTTGCCTTCCACCGCATGGCTAGCGCCGCCGCTGCCGCGGATGCGGAAAGCCAGAGCCATCTGGCGGTGATGCAAATGACCTCGCGGCGGTGACGCGCCTCCTGCGCTATGATTGGTCCCACGCAGCTCTCACACTCTCAAAGACTCGGTGATATACGCAAAGAATAGCTTCGCTTTTGTTAGAGTAAATTACCGAAGTGATTAAAATGTGGTTCTCTGGGTGAAGGCAGCATATATATATATATATATATATATATATATATATATATATATATATATATATATATATATATATATATATATATATATCGGTCTCTTCGCGTCCCCGAAATGTCATGATAATTCGTCTTTATCCATATATATATATTTATTGTCTACCTGTATAAGCCCATAAAGGTGCAGCGAGACATCTCCCTCTGTCTGCGTCTGTGGCCATTCTCCCATTCATTCCTCCTGCCACGGCGAGAATTCTTGCCTGTTGAGAGCGCTCGCATCCTTGCGATGTCATGAAAAACTGTATTTTGCCTTCGTTATGCTGCTTCTAGACGTCAGGTTCGAAATATGTGCTGCGCAGTATTGCACCACGGCCATCCATTCGACATCCGCAAGATTGCTTTTCAGCTCGCTAAGTGACCGCGCGTTGCCTGGCTTCGTAATGATGCCTTGCTCATGTGAGTCCGGCCATGTTTTATTTTCTCACATACGACTTGGATTACTCTTCGCCTTATAGGCTAACCTCGTGGCCAGCAGTTGTACCAGCAGGCCTTTGACGGAGGGAGAGTCTGCTCCATATCGGTCGGCTACAAGGTTAACCTCGAGTTAGCTAATGGAGCATGGTACACTGACCTCCAGGAAAGGACGCACACGGAAAGTGCTGTACTGCAACAGATGGCAATGGCCGGGCGCCTTTTTGAGTTGGCGCACTTATGCCCACCCTGTAATGAAGTCGTAAAGAAAGGGCGCTTTTGATATTTCTTTTTCTCTTGGTCGCCTATTCAATGCGACGTCTTTCTCTCTCTCGCTCTCTTTCTTTCGTGTGCTATTTTAACTTGCAATACAAGGGTTAGCTTTCTGCAGTTTCGGAATGGTGGAGTGGTTCATGTTTTTAGGCCTCCCACTTCCTCGAATGGCTTACCTCAGTTAACGACATGGCAATTACACTTGGAGGCGGCTCGCTGTAACGCACCTGGAGAACGCCGTTAGAGAGAGCGGTTAGCTTATGCAAGGGCGTAAAACGCAACGCCACAAAAGACGAAGTGGGGATATATATATATATATATATATATATATATATATATATATATATATATATATATATATATATATATATATATATATTCTCGCGTCGACCGCCGCGAGAAGCGCCATGCCCCACTGTACCTACTAGCAAGTGCTATCGTGCATCGTGGTATACGGTGAAGGCGGGAATATTTGTGACGCATGCTGAGTGCATTCGATCCCACGGCGGTTACGTAGAGCTCACCTGTGGCGCAAGAAAAAAAAACGACGATGGTTGCCGCACGCTCCGAGTATTGCGTTGCAATTCGTGAGTGGTGTACATTTCCGACGATACTTTGATGTGGTCTAGTCGTTCTAACGTCAATAAAGGAGCCCTTCATACGCGAGAGTTTCGTGTCCCATGGAAATTGCCTGTCTTCGCCTCCGCAGCTCTAACGATTCCGGAGCTTAGGCCACGATTGAATCCGAACGCTCTGATTTTTCCTCGCCATCTTGCCCTCTTATCAGTGCATCAGTCTTCCTTTTAGGGTATCTTTTCCTTCCTCGCGCTTCCCAAATCTAGTTGCGTCCGCAAATGATTTTATGCCCTGCATCGACGGCGAAGGCAGACGCACCCGCTCTATTCACACTTACCGCCGCCGACGGCTCTCGTCGCGCGAATCTGTGTGAAATGGACCATTACTGAATATTGGACTAGCTTCAAAGACATTAAGAATTGCGAAGTATTGCAAAGGTACATATAATTGCAGCGAACAGAGAACGGGAACTTACTGACACGTGTGCAATTCGTGACGCAGCTCAATAACACACAAAAAAAGGGGGGGGGGGGGTGACGTAGGTCTCGTTCTTTTTATTACGATAGCAATTACAGTAAAAGCTCGTTAATTCGAACCGCAAGGGGAAGCCGCTTGAGTTCGAGTTAACGAAAGTTCGAACTAACGAAAGTGAAGGAGAGCAACAGTACACTGCGATTTGAGAGCAGTAGGGCATGTCAGAAAGTGATGGCGTTTGCTGCGGGCACATGCCATCTTCAAGTCGAAGCTCTGGGTCCGACTGTGCCCCACCACCGATGTCCACCGAAACGAACGTTAGCCGATGCTTAGCACCATCACAATGAATCGCGATGGCCGATACCTCCTAATCTGAAAACAGAGGTGCACAACCGATGAAGACTGCCGAGTCAAAGACGCTGAACATGTGAAGGTGGCGAAGGCCCTGATTCGTTGGTTCTTGATTGCAAGCGCAGCTGCGACGTACTTGATTCGCTGTGTTTTGGCGCTTGCCGTGCCATCTCAGAAACACATTAGCAGCTGTACAAGATTTGTAAAGCCTCCGAGATTCGCAACGGGCAAGAAGTCTCGGAGGTTACGTAGAACGGAGAGGCGGCAGCCGCCGCTGGCTTCTGACTGACCCCGCGTAGGTTAGATTTTTTTCCGATTTTGCCTTCTCTCGCCGTTCTCTCCGTTTCGGAGGCAATACAGCCTCAATTGTGTGTAGGCAGTAGGCGCGTTTCTCTGGCCGTGTGCCAGGCGAGCGTAGTTCGAATTATCCGTGAGGGAACCTTCTCGCGTTCGAATTAACGGACTTTTTTATACATAGACTTCTGTGGAGCTTGGCCGGACCAAATCGTACAGTTCGAATTATCCATAAATTCGAATTATTGAAGTTCGAATTAACGGGCTTTCACTGTATGTAGATATTCCAGGTGCACTTCAGCCGCCTCCGTGGCGTCCCCGCCGCCGTGAGGTTCCGTATGAGTGAAAGCGCGTGACGGTGAGCCGGCGAACGCGGTTCAATCTCGCGCGCGCGACCAATGAACGCCGCCCAGATGCGCGCCCTCTCCTGTGGCGCACGAGGCAGGAGGGTCAGGTGAGGGAGGAGGGGCGTTCTCCTCCGGCGTCTGCTATACTCCCTTTCAGACATCAGGTACAACGGTGTGGAAGCTACGCAAGAAGTTCGATGACGAAAATGTATCACTCCGCGCGTACCATCCATGCTTCGCTAGGCGCCAATTGCGTTCGCTCGCGCGAGCGTGCACGTGAGGCTGGTGCGACGGGCTGCCAAAAAAAACCCGAAAAGAAGCGCAATTAAAACCAAACTGATCTAAAACAACGCATTAGATAGCCGTATACGAACGTTTGCTTGTTTTTAAGGTTTAACACTTTCTTCTTTCAATACTGAGCCTGTATAAAGAACAGTTTCGCTCAACTGCGATCAAGAACCAAGGGCCGTCGAAGCCACTGCAAGAAGTCTCTCTAGCCTCCACGGAATTGCACCTGATGTCTGAAACGGAGTATAGGGTGCCTCGATGTCGTTCTCGCACGTTGCTCCGTAAAGAGGGGAGACAACCGCGGCGTCAACTACGGCGTTGGCCAGGTGAATCGCGGACGCCGTAGTAGACGCCTTTGGGCGATGCCGATATGGCCTCTTTTACATGCCACGTGTTGAATTTTGTCTTAGTTACACACAAGCACTTCTACACGAGAGATGGTTTCGCCGGCTGGAAAGCAGAGAAAAAGTCACCATTGCAAATAAAAAAGCTCGTCTTCTGTAGGCATTCCTTCCGTGTTTCGCACCAGGTGTGTCTGCATTCAGTGTTTGTTTGTGTGCACCTAAATAAATGCTCAAAGTGAACGTGAAAAAACCTGCTCTCTGTGCTGTGCTCCGTACGTCGGTAACAGAGCGCAGAATTTCGTGACTGTTCTAGAAACAGAACGGCACATGGCTATTTCAAATCGTCTTTTATGGTTCGTGAACTATTCACAAGAACTATTGATAGCGTTACGCCAGCAGGCACTAAACTATTCAGGACAAACATCGCAAATACGATGCGATAAATAAAGCGCGAAGCCAGTAAACGATCGCAGTTTTTCGCGATCTTGCTTCAGCCAGCTCTTTATCTCACCCTTACTGCTCAGGCCAAACAGTTATTTAACCATGAGACTGAATTCAGTTTCTACGTGACAACTCAAAAAAGGGCAACAAATTTGAATTCTGCGCATCCGGCGGAGATGGCTGCCGCAGTCGCTGCCGAGTGCGAGCTCTCCGGGCCGACAGTGACCGCAGCGCCGCATGGTGAGTGGAAACGGAAGGGGGCCGCTTTCTCGTGCGCGGCTCGTTGGGAGCTTGCAAACTGAAAGAGATCTAAAAACGTTGGTAAGGACGCGTTGCCGGCCCTCGTGTGCCTTGAAAGCGATCTACGACGTGGCCATAGTGCGCGCCCGTGTGCTCCATATCTTCACAGCGATCTGCAATGTTTGCAGAGGGCGCGTTGTGCCAGTAGCTTCGTATACGCTGTGCTTTCGAAGTTTCGTTCGCGTCTAAGCGACAGATGGGCAAGAAGGTCCGGCTCTCGGCTCCTGCCGCGATTCCTAACTCCAGCGTTTTAACTCGCCAGCTCAGACCCGAAGGTGCAGAAGGCTCTTCTTGGTCACGTTCGGCTAGCGGCAGAAGCCAGTGGCGCCCTGGACTTGGGGTACCACCAATCAAGCTCCTAATCCCCTATCCCCATTTCCGCTATTCAATAAAGCTATTCTCTCTCTCTCTCTCTCTCTCTCTAGCTCCCAGATAGCTTCCGCTGTCATCGAGAGAAATGTGTTCATGTTTACCTATGTGCGCGCGACACGGTGCAGGTTAATTCAATTACAACACGTTGACGGCGTAGTTGGTTCCAGTCGATGATAGAATGTGTAAGCACGCCTGAACATGGATGTAGAAAGAAGCAGACACACAAAAGACAGCGCCGTCTCTTGTGTGTCTGTTTTCTTCTACACCCTCGTTGAGTCAGGCTTACACATTCTATCATTGTTAATCTAGTTAGTAAGCGAATGTTTACAAGTTTATACGGCCGATAAACCTACCAGCCTTACTTCTTACAGCTATCTACTAGTTTGCTAGCGCATTTGGTGCTTCGCCTTTCCGGCCGAACTGCGAATTTCTTTCGCTCCATTATTTGAGAGCGCAGCTCTTGGGCGCCCCTTCCTGCGTTGAGCGTCGGCGGCGACATAACCGAGCGAACGAGCACAACAGAGGATGAAGGAGTGAACGCGTAGCGCAGCAGGGCATGAAAGATGGCGATGGCGAAGAGTGCGCAAGGAGCAAAGCGGAGAACGAGGGTTAAGCCGTGAAATGAAAAGCATAGTGCCACAAAGGACAGGTTAGATAGAGAGAGAAAATGATAAAAGAAAGGTAGGGAGGTTAACCAGGACTGAGCCCGGTTGGCTACCCTACACTGGGGAAAGGGAAAGGGGGACGGAAAGATGAAAAGAAGAGAAAGTCCACTGGAGATATCAGTCGGTCACTCAGTCCGAATCACAGGCGCTCACTCAATCCGGTCGCTTTCAAATATCGCAGCAGCGCTTTTGTGGCCTTTTGTAGCTGCGATATGCGAGGCCATGGTCCCAAGATCTTCTTGAAGGTGAAGGTGAAGGTTAAGCGCCAACAGCCGCTACGAGATGGCAGCAGAGTAGGGCGCCGTCGTTTATTCACCCCTGGTACGCAGACAGCGCGTCTATCGATGCCGCGCAACAAAAAGAAATAGCGCTGCATCAGCGGAGGTCTGCCTGCGGGTGGCTAGTGTGAGTCGCACACACTCGTCACCCACGCGATGCCTACCGCCATCGCCCGATTAGTGGGGCAGTCGCTCCACACTTTGCTCGCTTTGCAATGTGCCGCGCGAGAAAGATTGTCCGAGCCACTCAGTATATCGCGAAATGAAAACACTGATATGTTTCGCATTGTGGAGTGCCCTAATCATCGGCGAATTTTTTACTCGTGAAAGATACAGTACAACCTGGGCCAAACCTGAAGACGGTACATATGTCTCACAGCGTCTTCGCAGCGTTCTGATAAAAAGAAAAGACTGGGGAATAAGAGCCGACCCCGAAGGCTGGATAACGCAGCGTCTCACAGCGTTAGCTGCCAGGAGGCAAGATAGGTACAAACTGACACGCTTCCGCTGGTGACGCAAGAAAGAGAGTAATTAAATCCTAGTGGCCGAATGGAAGCTAGAACGCAGACAAGTGCTCTACCTCGAGCGGTGTGGGATTTAACGTATATGTGCTAGTCTTGTCAAAGAAGTGCAACAAAGTCGAGCGCCTTTACAACAAAGGGCTTAGGTCGTCCGAAATACTTCGTTATAAAGGCCACCTCATTGTAAACGTCGCGCAGCGCACAGCGTTGGTTGTAGAGGCGCGCGACTGTAGTCGGTATGAGAGAAGCATGTGTACAGGCTTGAACATCACGCTGCCGCGTCTGCAGCGACAGAGATTACAACCACTAGATTGACTAGATGAGCAACAATGGCACTGCTATTGGAGCCAAAAATTACATGCGCAAGTTAACGTGTTGTCGCTCATAACCACAGCAATCTTTCTGGCGAGCTTTGTAGTCTTCTTACAGTTACTTTGCTGTTAAAATGATTAAAAGAAAATTAGAATAGGATTCATGAACTGCTTCGGCAGCAGCGAATGTCTTTTAGCTCAATATCTCCCGCGGAAAGCCCTTAAAGAGCACAAACGCTATGTTGAGGGTGTTATTTGGCAAGAACGGCGGTTTCGAGGGCCGAAAGAACCCACAACGTCGATGCCGTCCTTAATTTGCGAGAAAACATGTATCACGTCAATGTCACCTTGCCGGTGGCATGTTATTGTGATGCTTGTGGTGACGCAGGTTGACCTCAAAAAAGGTTCATTCAAGAGCGGCCGATGCCCGTTGGCCCCTGGGCCACATACCCAGTGGCACGCACCATGCTCTCCCATGAATACATACCGACTGGCATGTATTTTACACACGTTTCATACACTTTCGGTGAATATTTTTCTGCTCATCCTTTATTTACGTGATTAGGTACGTGACAATGTTAACGTCAACAGCAAAATATTATATGGAATATAAATGCTGAAACTCCACCGCTAAGCTTAACGCGCTTGCGGGGTGCATGTCCATCACAATTGGCGCTGCTTTTTCTACTTTCTATTGACACGTGTACTCGTTTATCTTTCTTGGCGGACCGCTTTTCGCCGCCTAAAAAGTTTTATTGCTCAGCGCAGGACACGCCCGCATGTATCGAAAGTTTCTCGAATGTTATCGATGGTTCTATCCGCTGTCTCTTGTCACCGAACCTTGTGTAATCTGATTGTGTGCACGAAGCGAATTGTCAAGTACTTTCTAGAAGACACGCCGAAAGACACATTTGAAGAGGCCACAAGATGTAATAGGAAATTATGAGAATGGAAAATCTACAGAAAGATTGAACTTAATAAAAATAGAAAGAAGAAGGAGAAGAAGAAGAAGTCCCTCCGAGTGGCCGCTGCTTCTTCGGTGAGATATTATTTTCTGTTTTCTTCGAAGAATCAGTGCTGTGTTGAGACTTCACTGTTGTCCAGGGAGAACAGACATCCCGTGGGATTCCTGTGTGCTACAGATCACGCACAATATCGCGTGGTTTGGCTGCGCTCCGCAGCGCATCTACGCCTACCACGGCGGTAGGCAGCAAAGAACACCGGCACGAGCCATATGTCCGACAGCGCGTTCCTAGGCGCATGAGTGCCGCAGAATCGACGCCGCATTCGGAAGTGCCACAACAAGCGCCCAATGTCATCAAGCCGGCGACGCTAGTTTTCAACGCTACCCTACCTACCAGCGCACCTTCAGTGAATATGGCTGAGACCAGCGAAAGTGAAGCCAAGAAACCACGGGTTGACGACGACAGAACATCTACCTATGATCTAAGTGACGATGAAGATATTGACTGCGATGAAACGCCGTTCTCCTTGGTAACGTATAAAAAGAAGCGGCCTGAGGGAATTCCAGTTGTTTTTCGACCATCACAGGAAGGACGCAACTTCTGGCAAGTGAATCCAAACCGCGCTGCGTCGGAAATTGTCTCTGTGGCAAAAGAAAAAGTGCAGTCTTTCCGCGTAAATAGAGTTGGAAGTTTCTCTGTCAACGTCGCTTCAGTCTCATCTGCAAGACATCTACTGTCGATGAGCGAAGTTGCTGGTTTGGAAGTCAAGCCATTCATTCCGGCGTCTTATACCAAGAATGTTGGCAAGATACGCCATGTGCCAATTGAGTATACGGAAGAACAACTGGTTGACTTCCTGAAGGATTTTGGAGTGACATCTGCCCGTCGTCAGGCTCGCTACAATCGCCAAGAAGACGGAGCGGTAGAATCACGCCCTCTGAGAACCGTCATCCTCCATTTCAGAGAAGACAAACCAATGCCGCAACGAGTGCATTTAGGCTTCACGAGCCACCCCGTAGAAGAATATCATGGCCCTGCTCTAAGATGCTACAACTGCCAGAGATTTGGACATCTATCGAAGAACTGCCGCAGTCAGCGTCGCTGCAAGATATGCTCAGAAGACCACAACCATTCAGAGTGCAAGTCTGTGTGTCAGCCAAAGTGTGCCAACTGTGGCGGAAACCATACAGCTTCCTACTCCGGGTGCCCTCAGAGCAGAGCTGCCTCAAGGTTACGCAGACATGAGTTAAAATATGGAAGGCTGCCTCCTCGTAATGCGCCCCCACCCAACCTTGATGCTGTAAGATGTGCGCCTCCAACTCCTAACAAAGAAAAAGAGCAAGGGGTCCATATGAGCTATTCTGCAGCCCTAAAGCACTCAGGTCGACAACGTTCTGACAGCGAGCGGCATGATCCACCTTCAGAGAATGCTACTCACCTTGCCCAGGCTTCGAGTGAAATTCGCCGACCTTCTCAGCAACGCCCTCAGCCATCGACACAGCAACCTCAGTTAACATCTGAGCGACTACGTCAGCATTCGCCTCAACCACAACAGTCATCCCAGCGACCATCTCAATCAATTCTTCAGCGACCTGCTTCGAGCGCGCATGGAGCTTCAGCGTCGTTTGGTGATTACGCGTCTTTACCCGTAGCCCAGATGATCCTGCCCATGCTATTCACAGCTCTGCGTGCAATTCTAAGTGCCATTCCACAAGCAAACAACCTACCAGAGGTAAAAGCACTGCTTTCTATGGAATCGTTGGTGCTTCCACAACCACCAACAGCCCCACGGCAGGCTTACGATGAATAATCGTTACAACAATGTTTTCGTATTTCAGTGGAATGCTAATAGCCTTCGAAACAAGTCAGCTGATTTTCGCAAACTACTAGCTCAACATAACTTTCCTGTTTTATGTATACAGGAGGCAGGCGTAAGAGATGACTTTCGTCTTTCAAACTATGTTATATATAAATCATCGCGCATCGCTGGAAATAGCAGAGCGATGTTATGTGTGAGAAAGGACCTGCCGTCCTATTTAATACAGTCGAGCGATTTAAACATACCGGAGTTCGTAGCATGCAAGATATCTTTCAGAAATACAAGTGTCACAGTGATCAGTCTTTATCTACAATGTGCTAGCAAAATATCAGTAGACAGCTTGGTGAATGTGTTTGGTATCGCAAACTCACATGTGCTGGTTTGTGGGGACTTCAACGCACATAACGTCATCTGGGGCAGTGAATATAACGATTCCCGTGGAAGCATAATAGAGTCTGCCGCAGAAAAAAGTAATCTTATCGTGTTAAATGACAACTCTCCAACGTTCATGCGGGGGTTTCGTTACTCAAGCTGTATAGACGTCACGCTCTGCTCACAAGACCTTCTTGATGGCGTTGAATGGTCAACGGACATAGAAACGCACGGTAGTGATCATTTTCCGATCCTGGTAAAACATCGCCTCATACGGATGGAGGGGACCCGGCGCTACTCAAAACATACTAATTGGCAAAGTTTTCGTCACCACTTGAGTAACTCATTGGGCGAAAATTCAAGCTTTCAAAGTTTTGCAAATATCTTGTGTGAGTCTTACGAGATCTGCACAAAGCAAGTCACTGTTCCAAATGAATACGCTGCAGTCGACGGGGAATATGAATATCTAAGAGCAATTAGAAGACAAGCCGAACGGGCTTACCGCCGCAGTGGAAAGCTGTATGACTACAAGATGGCACAGAAAGTTCGGTCAACTTCACGCAGACGCTTACAAAAATTAGGTACGAGAAGGTGGCGAGAATACTGCGCGTCGTTGTCTCCCTTTACTCCAGTTCCCAGAATATGGTCAGTTGTCCGATCTTTTACTGCTCCAGTTACCCAGAGCCATCCCTTCCGAGCCCTTGCCGTAGCTCGAAGCACTCCGGAAACATCTGTTGCTGACGAATTCTGCCAACTTATATCGAGACCAGGAATACCGTTCACTTGCCTACAATTTATAAGTTCGATAACACTAGCAGAACAGAAAGTTCATGCGTGCTTTATGTCACAACATCCTCAACTTGACTGTGAGTTTAGTCTAAATGAATTGACATGTGCTCTTTCGTCATGCCGTACAAAGACAAACGCAGGCCCAGATGGCGTCACGTATACGATGTTAAAGAACCTAGGTCCTGTAGGAAGAATGGCTCTTTTGGAGATATTTAATGACATCTGGATAACAGAGACTCTGCCAGATTCATGGAAATTAGCCCGGGTAACTCCAGTACTAAAACCAGGAAAGACTCCCCTTAGTCTTGATTCCTACCGACCCGTCAGCCTCACAAGCTGTTTTTCCAAACTAATGGAGAAGATGATAGACTGTCGACTGCAGTGGTGGTGTGAACACACAAATATGTTTTCCAATTACATGACCGGTTTTCGACAAAATCGGTGTACAATGGATTCAGTATTAGACATTGCCACATGCGTCGAACATGAACGAAGTTGCGGAAATGTGACAGTAGCAGTATTTTTAGACATTCAAAAAGCATTCGACACTGTAAGTCACATACACATCCTTGCTGGTATGTTAGAGCTTGGCCTACACGGTCGAGCACTACGATGGGTATCAAATTTCTTGAAAGACAGAAAAATATTTATGGAAACAATCGAAGGCGCGAGTAATTATCACAGCATCACACAGGGCGTTCCGCAGGGCAGTGTTCTCAGTCCGTTTTTATTCAACTGCGTCATGGCAGCCTTGCCACTAAAGCTCCCGTCTGGTCTACAGTATTCGCTGTACGCAGATGACATCTGCATATGGGCCTCTGGATCTCATATACAAGACATTCAAACAACGCTGCAAGAGGGACTTGACATTATCGACACCTTTTTAAAAGAAAGAGGCATGAGTCTTTCATACGCAAAGACAGCCGTACTTCCTTTTACTAGACGACAGCTGAATAATTTCCAACTTACGCTTAATGGACAAACTTTGATGTGCGTGAAAGAGCATAAATTTCTTGGAATTATTCTTGACCGCCAGCTAACATGGGCTTCACACATCCGCGCAATTGAAAAGCAGACCAATGCAGTAATAAACGTACTTCGGCGACTCGCAGGTACAACGTGGGGGGGATCAGTCTCTTCGCTACTACAAGTTCATAACGCACTCATAAAACAAAAAAATGCTTACTCGGCTCGTATTCTCCATGGTTTATCGCAATCTTCTGAGGAACGCCTTCAACGTTTACTGGCAAGAGGGCTGCGAGTGTGTCTTGGGGTTCCGCAGGCTACCTCGAGTTCTTTAGTAATTGCGGAAGCTCGTCACCCACCATTTCCAGTCATACGAACGGTTGAAACATGCCGACATATTTATCGCATCTTAACCCAACACGAGAATCATCCATTAAACCTCACGCTTACCGAAAGAAACAAAAGCAAAATTCACGATGTTATTCGAGAACATAAAGCATTATTACCAAGGTTTGAAATATGCAAAGTGGATGTTTGTTACCCTCCCTGGATGTTAACATGTCCTAAAATAGAATTATCGGTTGACGGGATTATATCTAAGAGAGACATGTTCATAGTAGCCGCCCAACAACTGGCACTCTTCCAAATTTACTCCTTATATCCCCAGTACATACACGTTTATACAGATGGTTCGTGTCATAAAAACTCCTCGACTTCAGCATTCGTCATTCCACATTTAGCGCTAGAACAAACATTTAAATTATCCCGAGAGACATCGTCCACCGTGGCAGAACTGTTTGCAATCCTGTGTGCTTTGCGGTTCATAGCATCAAAAGAACATTCGCAGAAATGGGTTATCTTTAGCGATTCGCAAGCCGCTCTCACATTACTACAGAGCAATAAGAAAAATTCTTTGAACACTTTGCTATTGTATGAGACACTCAAAGAACTTACAAAAGCAAGCGCACTGAACCACGTAATTGCATTCCAGTGGATACCTGGGCACTGCAATATTCCTGGAAATACTGCAGCGGACGCAGCTGCGAATCGGGCGCACAATAACGTGGAGACAACCAATCTTCCTCTATTGCGTAGTGAAGTCCGTCTGCTCCTGAGACAGATTTCTTGTCGCCTCAGCAAAACTACCTGGTTTGATCAGCAAACAAAAAACTCTGAGTTATACTTCATAGACCCATGTATAAACTTAACAATGCCGGGAAATCTAAGAGACAACAGAAAATTTGAAACATTGGTACACCGCCTGCGTCTTGGTACTGCATTCACTAAACACTTCCTGTACAGGATAAAACGTGTCTCTAGTCCACAGTGTTCTTGTGGCCATACAGACGAAGATGTGCATCATCTTCTCCTCGAGTGCACTAAATACAATCCACAAAGAAGGGTACTGCAAGCAAATTTGTTGATATTAGACAGAAGACCTTTCACTCTAAAAAAAATACTTGGCCCATGGCCAACTGCGGGCCTTCAAAAAAGAGCGCTTCTTGCTCTGAAAAAGTTTTTAGAGGAGACCAACATTTTGGGAAAATATTAGGCATCAGCTGATCCGAATGCGCTAAATGAGTAACATAAACGTTGTTCGTGATTCATAATTGGTTTATGAGGCGATCGCAACTTTTATGCAATATGTATAATTCTGTTCTGTACTTGCAGTGCATTACATGTGTTGAGTGTTCTGACTGTTCTAAATATCTGACTTTATATATGCGTACGTGGACTGGACTTATGCACAGAACTTTGCGACTCATATACTGTTGGACTGTATATTTTTATTCATCCAGTGTTCTACTGAGTGTTCTACTGAGTGCCATCTTTCGTGTCGCTATTCTCCCTTTTTACGCAAACTTGTTTTCCTTTGCCAAGTGACAAGGAGTAGCCGGTGCCACCATAAAGGCGCCAATCTCTCCTAAAATTTCATCTCAATAAAAAAAAAATAGAAAGAAATAATGCGTTAGAACGCAGCGCTATTTCATATAGTTAGCAAAATGCTGCTTAAGAGAAGCAGAAGACACAATATAAACATTCAGTACACCTTTGGAACTACCACAGAAAGCCCCAATAAGTTCACCGTACGGGTAATGCAAAAACGCGGGTTCGTATTCGAGCTGCGGCTACTTTGTTTTTAATCCACTTTCATTTCCATTCATCTATCAGCGCTGTGTTTCAATTAATAACTGCAGAAAATTTCCCCTATGTTGACCTTGATGTCATTGTTTGTTGGCTTCTAACGATATGACTAATAAAAATCGGGCCCCCTCGGTTTTCGTTCGTCTCATTCATACATAGATCAACAGAATTTTTAGTCATCACATTAGATATGCGACACGAATTGTGTAGTACATTCTGGAAGGAATGCGTGCACGAACGGTTTGGCTATAACCTTCGACGGGTCACGCTAAAAGGCCGACAGACTTGACCGCAGATCAGGTTTCGACGACCCGCCGTGGTTACTTAGTGGCTACGGTGTTGGGCTGCGTGCTAAGCACGAGGTCGCGGGATCGAATCCGGGCCACGGCGGGCTCATTTCGACGGGAGCGAAACGCGAAAGAACCCGTGCACTTAGATTTGGGTGTAGGCTAAAGAACCCCAGCTGCTCCAAGTTTCCCGAGTCTCACACTATACAGCGTGCCTCATAATCAGATCGTGCTTTTGGCTCGTAAAACCCCATAATTCAATTTTCTATTCCGATTTTGACGATCGACGAGTGTGTTTGCCGATGCTCTTGTGATGAGAGTCATTTGTTTTGATGGGCACAAGCTCGCCCAATAAACGGTTAGTTCCGTGGCTTCCATTATGCCACTGTGCTTGTTCGCCGTCACTACAACGTGACAATATAAACATAGATGCATCTATTTATCCAAAAGAACTTTAATTGATGACAAAATATAGAGGGGAATCCTAATGTTGAAAACGTTTAAAATCAACTGAGAACTCATGCATGTTCATTACTTACAAAATCTTTTAAAATAGCTAATAATAAGCATTGACATCAAACAATCAAAATGAAGCGGTGTACACAATTTGGACAAAAAATAAGTATGAACCGATATGACTTCTCCATGTACACAAACACAAGTAAGGTTTCCAAAATACGTAAAGATGTAAAAGCAGACAAGGGGAGGGAAAATAAATTTTCAGGCTGCATGTTTAAATATTATTGAGGGAAAATGAGACATCCACCCAAACGTAGCTAACTGATACAAAGGAAACCCATACGGGTTTCTCGAAAGAAAAGCCTCTCAGTTGAAGAAAACATCATCCTTCGGTGGGACCACCGTCTTTCCGGGGCAGCCGCTCTACCATCGGAGCTAACCAGGCGGCCAGCAGATGACAGAGCGAAGTTGAATTCATCGACAACTCGAAGCAAAGGCAAGTGTTTGACGTAATAGTTCTGCGGAAACTCGCAAAGTGGAGAAAAGTAATTATTAAGAGAAAATGAGACATCCACCCAAACGTAGCTAACTGCTACAAAGGAAACCCATACGGGCTCCTCGAAAGAAAAGCTTCTCAGCTGAAGAAAAATTCGTCCTGGTCTGGCACTCGAACCCGGGACTACCGCCTTTCCGGGGCAGCCGCTATACCATCTGAGCTAACGAGGCGGCCAGTAGATGGCAGAGCGAAGTCGAATTCATCGACAACTCGAAGCAAAGGCAAGAGATTGACGTAATAGTTCTGCGGAAACCCGCAAGGTGGAGAGAAGCAATTAATAAGGGAAGATGGGACATCCACAAAACGTAGCTAACTGCTACACATGTTTAAATGTGTGGCAATGGTAATTCAGCAATGATTCGGGAAAGAAAAAAAAAAGTGAATAGAATGCTCTTTTAAATACAAACAGCTCGAACAAGCTGGGCCAAGTCACAAAAGCAATACATGGAAGTTAGAGCTTGTATTTTACTTCATTTAATAGAAGGAACGAGGAGGAAGTTTTGGGAGAATGCACCAGCCGTTAGAAAGAAATGGAGAGGAAAGGTAGAGAAGTTTACAAGATCTAAGTTTCCCGTTTGTTACCCAGCACTGGTGTTGGCGAAATAGGAGTTGGAAAGAGAAGAAAGAGAGACAGAACAAAGGAATAGAAAAGGTGGTGAAGTAGAGGGATTCACACAGGCAGTGGACCGCCAGAAGCGCATTAGCGCTTTTGAGGCCTTATGCGATGTTAAGTCTCGTCGACACAGTGGAACTTTCAGTGCGTGAGCACAATTTGGCGAGCTCCCCTGCCCTCTCATGCATAAAATGTAACTGCAAACAATGCACTGTTTTCAAAGCTAAGACAGGTAATCGGTATAATTTTGATAATGTAGATCATTGGAAGCTTTTTAGCGATAAGAAAAAATTTAAAGCAATAAAAAGTTATATAAGAAGGAATACCCATAGGGATGCATATGACTCCTTACAAAATGCATGGGGTTGCTGAACCAATGCATGTACGCCAATTGAAATTTCTGGATAGCTCAATGACATGTGGGGTTGGGTCAACTTGAAATTTGGGAGTGGGCCAACTTAAATTCGAGGGTGGGCCAACTTGAAATTTAGACGTGGGTGAACTGGAGGTGGGTCAATCTGAACTTTCAGTGTGGGTCAACATAAATTTGTTGGTGCACCAACCTATATTTAGGGGTGGGCAAACATGAAATGTGGGGTTGGGCCAAATTAAATGTAGGATTGGGCCGACTTGAAGTATGGGGGCGCATCAACACAAATTTGGGGGTGGGCCAAGTTGACATGCGTGGGCCGGCCAACTTAAATTAGAGGGTGAGCCAACATCGATTTCGGAGTGGGCCTATTTGAAATTTCATCTGGGCACAAGAGAAATGTGGGGATCAGTCAACTTGATACTTGGCGGCAAACCTACTCAAATTTGGTTGTCGGCAAACTTTATTTGTTAGGTTGGCCCAATGCACAATTGAACGCTTCTGAGCGTCCTTCGAGTGATGAACACCTCGCGGGCAAGCGAGCACGTTGAGACACTTGGCGCGTTTTCATTGGGCGTTACCGAGGCAGGTGGAGTCGGAACATAGGCGAGAGCTCACGCAGACAAGAAACCTGCTCATAACAGACCTTTGCGAGAATCACTGCGTTCGTGACATGGCAACGCGGCGATACGCTTTCCCCTCACGCCACGAGCGATACCATACGGTGGCAGCCGGTATTCCCTTTCGAGTGCTCTGCTCCGTCGTGGCTCGCTCGTCCCCGGCATTGTGGTTCAAATGGTACGATTGCATTGCAGGCAAAATCTGACAATTTCGTACTAAAGCCTAAGCACTCTTTGACACCGGAAAGGCCATGGGTATAGGCGTGCATAAGCTGGAAAACGCAAGTAAGCAAAATCAAACAAAAGCGAAGTCACTTCGGAGCCAAACAATGCTCAGTGTACAATTCTGAAAATTTATGAACCTTTTTCTTCCGACATAGGTCAGTCGTCCAAGTAGTCGAGCATGACAGAGAGTGACTGCCTCTGTAGGCTGTACTGTGGGCAGTGGCGCCGAAGAGAACGTTTTCTCTTCGCCGCAGTGGCCACACGATGCGATTTCTGCCATCCCTATGCTGGGATGCTATAACGTTAAGCTATTCTATACTTTTGTATTCTGATTCTACAATTAGCCCTCCTCGATAGGTCAAAAACTTTTGTGGATCACCCCAACTTCGCCTGTCTTTCAAGCGACGTCACGAAAACCGTGATAGCACCCCACCTGATATGACGTGTACGCACTGAGTATGCATGACTTAGCTGAACAAAATGAAAATATTTTTCTGATTCGAAAGCCTTTCGGCATTAGGCCTCTGCTATAGGTCAAAAGTTTCAGGCGGCACCTACTTGTCTGTCACGCATCGTCACAAAACCGCGAAAACTTATCGCGTCAAAGTGACGTGTACGCGGTAAAGATGGATTTATATGTCGAACAAAACAGAATTTTTTTCCGAAATAGCCGCAGGCTGGCCCTTTACGAAAAGAAGAAAAGATGCTCAGGCATTGGCTACTCGCTGCTGCCGTAGAGCTTGGTTTTGTTTGCGTATATTAAATTTTTCCGTGGCCATGAAGCATTTTTGAGCACTTTCGGCACATAAGGACCTCGCTCTGCCAGCTCTTCTTTGCTGAGGATCCGTTTTAGCGGCATTCTCAAACTGCCATTGCACGCAACCGCGATTTTCTACTAGCCGTCGCGAGCTAAGGAAGGAAAGCGGACCAATCGTAGATGCCGACACCACCTTCTTCATCCGGTTATGCATTTCCGCCGTATTGCTCCACCGTATTGCTTCTAAATGTGCGTTAGCGTGTTTCTCTCGTATAAATCTGCTTTGGACAAGCCTTATCAAATTGATGGTTGAAGGAGTAAACGAAACACATTAACGTGCATGTTTTTTCCTTCTGTTTTTGAATCGTTTTATGTGCGTGGTCACTTTATGTGTGTGTGTGGTTCAAGTTGACAAACAAACAAAGTCAAAGTTTTGATTTGGGCACATGTTCCAAAGCACTCAAGTAATGCCAATGGGGCAATCACGCTGTATTGTGTCGATGGCACTTATTTGTTTTATTTTTCAGGGGGGGATGCCTATCAGTGCCACTTCATGCCTTTGTGCATAGAGTTTAAGGCCGAGGTATACTGAGATAAAGTGCAACAAGCTCAATGAAACAATGAAAGTTTTACCATTGGGTATCTTTCTTTCTATCTCGCCTCTTTTGTGATCCAATACATGTGGCTGAACCTTTTAGATTTTTTGAAATGTCGCGTAAATTATCTGTCCCATCACTAGTCAACTGCTGCTACCATTACCTCTTCGTACTTGTGCATGAGGATGGAGCAAGTAGGGGGCATCGCTATAGTTTTAGTTTCCACAATATGCGAAAGGAGCTCGGACTTAACCGAAGGAGAGATATAGTTGCAGCACTTGACTGACATCATTTTGTCAGTAGCGAAATTGTCGCCGTGTGTGTGGATAGCTGACTGAAAAGAATATTTCACCTGCAGCCAGACAGAGACGGGCAGTGAAAGAGAGAACACATTGAACACAAAGTGCTATAAAATAAGTGTTCTCAAGACACCGCACCTTGAGTGCGGATGAAATTGTTCCCTGATATAAAAATTGGAGATATAGGCATACCAGAGGATGACAGCGAGCAATGGTTGCCGCCTTTGTTCGGTCAGACTACAAATTGTGACGTATGCGTAACAGCGTTGGAAGCAAAGTCAGGCTTTGAGATAAAAAAAAACATTAAAAGCAACCAATAACTCTTCAAGGTGAGGAACGGAGCATTTAAACTCACTACAGGTGATTAATGCCCTGTTCATATCGGTGATAAACACCAATGACGATTAACAGACGATTCAAGTGGCCTACTACTGCACCAGTGTCAGTACACAAAATCAGTACGTTTTGCACTAACGTGCATTGGCCTATCACAGAGAAGGCACTTATGAGCAACAGCTGGCCCTACGAAGTCCTCATACCGATATGTACGGTTACATTTATATTCATTTTGCTACTAAACTCAAAGAAAAGCACCGTTTTCGGACCTCTTCGTCGATTTTGTAACAGTTTACTGACGTTGAAAAACACGGTAGCAAAAAGTGTCAATCACGAAACTAACCTTTTATTGGGCGAACCTGCTCCCAGAGAACCGGTTACACTTAAAGCACAACGAAAGCAGCAGTCACAGTCGGCGATCGTCAAAATCAGATCACCAGGTCAAGCGCGTCGGTTTTTATACATTACTCGTCAAAGGTTCTAGCGTAATCGCTGGAGCCCCCGTGGCTTTCAGGAAGTGCTTCAGATTTCGTGTCCCGCGTTCAATCAGATTACAAAAGCGTTGGTGACATCAGCCAATGGACAGAACTATCGATAACAGTAGAGAAACTTCTTATGCATGCATGTGCGCGTCCTGCACGGAGCGATAGCATTTAGCGTTTGTTAGCTGGTGAAAAGCGCACACCGAAGAAAGATAAAGTATGCGTGTCATTATTGAGACAAGGCTAGCTTAAAAATTGTGGCAAGAGGCTGAAGAAATCTGATCTCTTAAAATTTGACTAACCATTAGGAAAAAAAAAATTAATGGCTTTCTCAGACACAAATAGCCAATTTGACAAATGTTAACGAATGCGTGTTCGTTGGTCACTGGCCAACAGTTTTATCTGTTTTTTTCTCTCATTCATCTTGTTAGCGAAAGTCAGGTGCTGGGGGCATAAAGCACAACCTTGTGCGTTTCAGTGTCCTTAAATATTCTTTTTTTTATTTCTTATTGTTCCGGTCTTATTGCTCCAGCCATTGGCTACGGCACCACCTTTACAGAAAAGATTTTCATAAGAACAGTGCCCGGCTGTAAGCGCACATCGCAATATTGCTGGAAAGAGACGCGCGATGACAGATCATAGACAAGTATATCATTGCAGAAAGACGCGATGTATCAGCATAGACAAACATCGATTTGTGTGCAGTACCCGAACAGCGATCCTTGAGCTTAACCTGTGGCAACTCTAAGTAAAGCCCTTTGCTACTCTCAGTGCAATCTACCAATAGCCTAGCGGAATTTTATTTTATTTTATATATCAAGCAGCATGCATTGATATTTACCAGGGCGTTTCGTCAGCCGTTGCTTTTAGGTTTGCTGTGTAAGCTTGCGTGGATATACTTTCTTGCACATTTTAATGACATTTTGTCTCGACATAAATGTGCACAGGTCATTCACCTTTGTTCTAACAATCATATCTATCTCAGCGTTAACTATTTCAGGAATGTCTTCTTGCAAAGAAACGCACGTTTCTTCTGTGCGTCGGTGCTGACTTTTCCCTTGCTGTTATTTTTTTTTCTTTCAAGTATGGTTTACATCATCTCTGGCCCGGCACCGCAGCTAATGGCTTAGCCGAAATCAGCTGCGTTAGTTGTTTCACACTGAATAGTAGACGCTACTCTGAGGTTATCCCTAAACGATTGTCTTCTCTGCTCGCCGTGGTAGCTAAGAGGATATGGCATTGCGTGGCTAAGCACGACTTTGCGGGATTGAACCCAGGCCGCAGCGGCCACGTTTTGATGGGGTATAAGTGCAAGAAACCCCGTGTACCATGCATTCTTTGCACGTTAAAGAACCCAGGTGGTCAAAATTAAACCGGAGTCCCCCACTATGGCTTGCCTCATAATTAGACTGTAGATTAGGCAAGCAACACCCCAGAATTTACTCATTTTCTTCTCTCAAAATTGCCAGCCGTTGCCGTAGTGGTAACATCATCATCATCATCATCATCATCATCATCATCATCAGCCTGGTTACGCCCTCTGCGGGGCAAAGGCCTCTCCCATACTGCTCCAAGTACCCCGGTCATGTACAAGTTGTGGCCATGTTGTCCCTGCAAGCTTCTTAATGTCATCCACCCACCTAACTTTCTGCGAGCCCCCTGCTACGCTTCTCTTCCCTTGGAATCCAGTCCGTAACCCTTAATGACCATCGGACCATCTTCCCTCCACATTACATGTCCTGCCCATGCACATTTATTTTTCTTGATTTCAACTATGATGGCATTTACCCACGTTTGTTCCCTCACCCAATCTGCTCTTTTCTTATCCCTTAACGTTACACCCATCATTCTTCTTTCCATAGCTCGTTGCGTCGTCCTAAATTTAAGCAGAACCCTTTTCGTAAGCCTCCAGGTTTCTGCCCCATACGTGAACACTGGTAAGACACTGCTGTTATACACTTTTCTCTTGAGGGATAGTGGCAACCTGCTGTTCGTGATTTGAGAATGGCTGCCAAACGCACCCCAGCCCATTCTTATTCTTCTGGTTATTTCAGTCTCATAATCCGGATCCGTGGTCACTATCTGCTCTAAGTAGATGTATTCCCTTACCACTTCCAGTGCCTCGCTACCTATCGTAAACTGCTGTTCTCTTAGGAAACTGTTATACATTACTTTAGTTTTCTGCAGATTAATTTTCAGACCCACCCTTCTGCATTGCCTCCCCAGGTCAGTGAGCAGGCATTGCAATAGGTCTCCTGAGTTACTAAGCAAGGCAATATCATCAGCGAATCGCAAGTTACTAAGGTATTCTCCATTAACTCTTATCCCCAATTCTTCCCAATCCAGGTCTCTGAATACCTCCTGTAAACACACTGTGAATAGCATTAGAGAGATCGTATCTCCCTGCCTGACGCCTTTCCTTGTTGGGATGTTGTTGCTTTCCTTATGGAGGACTACGGTGGCTGTGGAGCCGCTATAAATATCTTTCAGTATTTTTTTACATATGGCTCATCTACACCCTGATTCCGTAATGCCTCCATGACTGCTGAGGATTCGTCTGAATCAAACGCTTTTTCGTAATCAATGAAAGCTATATATAAGGATTGGTTACATTCCGCACATTTCTCTATCACCTGATTGATAGTGTGAATATGGTCTATTGCTGAGTAGCCTTTACGGAATCCTGCCTGGTCCTTTAGTTGACAGAAGTCTAAGGTGTTCCTGATTCTATTTGTGATTACCTTAGTAAATACTTTGTAGGCAACGGACAGTAAGCTGATCGGTGTATAATTTTTCAAGTCTTTGGCGTCCCCTTTCTTATGGATTACGATTATCTTAACGTTCTTCCAAGATTCCGGTACGCTCGAGGTTACGAGGCAATGTGTATATAGGGTGGCCCGTCTTTCTAGGGCAATGTTCCCACCATCCTTCAAAGAATCTGCTGTTACCTGATCCTCCACAGCTGCCTTCCCCCTTTGCATAGCTCCCAAGGCGTTCTTTACTTCTTCCGGTGTTACTTGTGGTATTTCAAGTTCTTCAAGACTATTCTCTCTCACGTTATCGTCGTGGGTGCTACTGGTACTGTATAAATCTCTATAGAACTCCTCAGCCACTTGGACTATCTCATCCATATTAGTAACGATATTGCCGGCTCTGTCTCTTAACGCATACATCTGATTATTGCCTATTCCGAGTTTCTTCTTCACTGCTTTTAGGCTTCCTCCATTCCCGAGAGCATGTTCAATTCTATCCATATTATAGTTCCTTATGTCAGCTGTCTTACGCTTGTTGATTAACTTGGGAAGTTCTACCAGTTCTTTTCTAGCTGTAGGGTTAGAGGCATTCATACATTGCCGTTTCTTGATTAGAACTTTCGTCTCCTGCGATAGCTTACTGATATCCTGTCTAACGGAGTTACCACCGACTTCTATTGCACACTCCTTAATGACGCCCATAAGATTGTCGTTCATTCCTTCAACGCAAGGTCCTCTTCCTGAGTTAAAGCCGAATACCTGTTCTGTAGCTTGACCTGGAAGTCCTCTAATTTCCCTCTTACCGCTAACTCATTGATTGGCTTCTTATGTACCAGTTTCTTCCGTTCCCTCCTCAAGTCAAGGCTAATTCGAGTTCTTACCATGGTCACTGCAGCACACCTTGCCCAGCACGACTACATCTTGTATGATGCCAGAGTTCGTGCAGAGTACGAAGTCTATTTCATTTCTAGTCTCACCATTCGGGCTCCTCCACGTCCACTTTCGACTAACCCGCTTGCGGAAGAAGGTAGTCATTATCCGCATATTATTCTGTTCTGCAAATTCTACGAATAACTCTAACCTGCTATTCCTAGAGCCTATGGCATATTCCCCCACTGGCTTGTCTCCAGCCTGCTTCTTGCCTACCTTGGCATTGAAGACGCCCATCAGTATAGTGCATTTTGTTTTGACTTTACCCATCGCTGATTCCACGTCTTCATAAAAGCTTTCGACTTCCTGGTTATCATGACTGGATGTACGGGCGTAGACCTGTACTACCTTCAATTTGTACCTCTTATTAAGTTTCACAACACGACCTGCCACCCGGTCATTAGTGCTATAGAATTCCTGTATGCTATCAGCTATATCCTTATTAATCAGGAATCCGACTCCTAGTTCTCATCTCTCCGCTAACCCCGGTAGCACAGCACGTACCCGCTTCTTGCACTGTATAGGCTTCTCTTGTCCTCCTAACCTCACTGAGCCCTATTATATCCTATTTACTACTGTCTAATTCCTCCAATAACACAGCTAGACTCGCCTCACTAGATAACGTTCTCACGTTAGACGTTGCCAGGTTCAGATTCCAATGGCGGCCTGTCCGGAGCCAGGTATTCTTAGCACCCTCTGCTGCGTCACAGATCTGACCGCCACCGTGGACAGTTGCTTTGCGGCTTCTGGCGACTGAGGGCCGGGGTTTGAATGTTGTATTCATATAGGAGGTTGTGGCCAAGTACTGCACCAAGGTGGCCAATCCTGCTCTGGTGAGAGAGTGCGTTACCGGTTCTGGTCACCGGGATCAGGCCGCACTCCAGGCTTGTTTGTGCAATTTTCTCAACACACGTTTTTTTTTCGGTGAAAAATTGCGCGGCACCGGGATTCGAACCGCAGTTCTCTTGCACGCCAGGTGGATACTCTACCGCCACCGCAGGAGTTGTGCGCCTCATTTAGCCTACAGTGGTGCCTTCTTTGATCAGTCATGGTGGACCAATCTGAGCTCGGTTAAACCGCACAGATGGCACTCAACTAGAGAAACCTGGTATTTATGACCTGCACATGTGTGGCCATACATAATAGAGAAGTTTTTTTTTTCTAAGGGGGTCTCCATACAGTGATAAACTAAAAGACATATTAAAAAAAAGAAAAGAAAGACAACACGGGATTTGAACTCGTTGCCCTTGGGTGTTGCCCGCACAGATAGCTCAGTCGGTTGGTCCGTCAGGCCCCAGGTTACATTGAAGCGCCATAGCTCCTGTCCAGAGCCTCATACTTACGTGGAAAGAGACTGATGATGTCCGGGATGGTCAGGTTGGAAGGCATACTTTCTTGGAAAAATGGCCGCCCGTGGATAGAAGTGAACTCGAGTGGTTCTAGAGACTAGGAAAAGCTTGATCAGGTGCTAGGTGAGCGCGGCACGCTTAGCGTGGGAAGCTAGCCCGAGTAACTCTCTCAAGGACTGCTGCTCACGGGAGCGAGCTACCTTTGTGTAATTATTATACCTCCAATCACGTACGTCGAGCACGAGTTATTGAGCAAAAGCCCAATCGAGCACACCATGGTAGAGGTGGTTACTGGGAAAAAGCAGAAGGAAAGCTCTTTTCTGGTAAACGTGCACAGTAGCCCTTCACACGTAAAGCAGAAATTCAAAGCACTGTTACACAAAGCGTGCAACGTCGCGGCGCCCGACAACAGGCTGGTAATCTGCGGGGACTTCAACGCGCCGAATCAAGCCTGGGGTTACCCCAAAACATTGGCAAAGGGCAGGGACCTAATGCAAGATGCTACCGACTTGGGACTAAATCTAATTACCGACCCCGCATACCCTACAAGAATCGGCAACTCGATCACCCGAGACACAACGCCCGATCTCACTTTCTTCAGTAGTAATGGCGGTGGTTTGGCGGACTTCGAATGGCGCAACACGGGCCACAAATTGGGAAGTGACCATTACATTGTGGAGGTCGCTGTCCCGCTCGGTGGTACCGACGAAGTTGGCAGAAGCCTTCGGAAACATAGATTTACTGACTGGGACGTGTTTCGAGGATTGTTACCCGAGGAGCAAACCGAAATTACGGACATTGAGAAGTGGTCCACCGAGATTGTAAACGAGGTAGGAAAGGCCACCAAGGAAGTAGAGACGGACGAGCGTGTCCACAGGGTCGACAGCCGCCTCGCCCACCTCATCGAAGTCAAGCAGTCCATCCTGTCAAGGTGGAAGACGCAGAGGACAAACAGAAAGCTACGCAAGAAGGTCGCCGAACTCAACCGCGAGATCGAGTCCCACAGCCGAGTGCTATGCACACAGCAATGGAATGAGGTTTGTTACGCAGCGGACGGCCAGATGCACTGCGGCAAGACGTGGAGTATGCTGAGGCATCTTTTGGATGCGACCACGACGAAGTCTCACCAGCACCACAACTTGGCCAAGATCATCCACAGGGCGCTGACCGAGCACGGGGAAGATGAAGTGAAGAAACGCCTCGACGACAAGTACCTCCCGGTCACTCCCACAGACACGCACCCGGACTACCTAGGCGAAGCAAACGAGTGGCTAGATCGAGACATTGAAGTATGGGAAGTACGGGTTGCCCTGCACGACCTCAACAGCAACTCCGCCGCTGGTCCCGACCGCGTTACGAACAGAGCGCTGAAAAATCTTAACGAAGCGGCGATAGAGAACCTCATGGCATACTTCAACACTTGCTGGCGAGCCGGATCATTACCTCGGCAGTGGAAAGCAGCCAAGACCATCTTGATTCCCAAGCCGGGCAAGCCACCCAACATTGAGAACCTCCGGCCGATCTCGCTTACGTCCTGTGTGGGCAAAGCGTTGGAGCATGTACTCATGACCAGGTGGCAGAGGTACCTGGAAGATTCGGGGCTCTACCCAAACACCATCATCGGGTTCCGAAACAAGCTCGGAACTCAGGACGCCATGATACAACTGAAAAATGACATCCTCGATGACACTACCAACACGATAGACAAGCGAGCCATCTTGGGTTTTGACCTGCAGAGCGCTTTTGACAAAGTAAGACACTCTGCGATTCTGGCCCAGGTGTCACGGCTAAACATGGGCAAGAGAACTTATGCGTACATCAAGGATTTTTTGACGGAGCGGACTACTGAAATCATCGCCGGTGACCTGCGGCTCCAAAAGAAGAAGCTCGGCAGTGTCGGGACCCCCCAGGGCTCAGTCATCTCGCCATTGCTTTTCAACCTTGTAAGGATAGGAGTGGCCGAGCCCCTCTCACGAGTCGCGCGGGTCCGACACACCATCTATGCCGACGACATAACGCTCTGGGTCCCAGGAGGAAGCGACGGACACATCGAGAATACATTGCAAGAGGCGGTTGACGCTATCGAGGAGCAGCTGGACGGGTCTCGGCTCGTCTGCTCCCCAAGCAAGTCTGAGCTGTTGGTGATTCCTCCGAAA
Organism: Dermacentor albipictus; assembly: GCF_038994185.2. NCBI lineage: Eukaryota > Metazoa > Arthropoda > Arachnida > Ixodida > Ixodidae > Dermacentor > Dermacentor albipictus. The sequence continues at coordinate 138,132,956 of NC_091822.1, read as the reverse complement.
AGGACAGCTAGGAAGACGAAAGGCAACGAGCTTCCGAGAGAGCAAGACACAATAGAGATCAAGACGAGCGGTGGTCACATGATCCCGGCTGTCGAGAAGATCCGAGTGCTGGGGATGCTGCTTGAGCGCAAACGAGTCAACGGCGAGATGGTCAACCGTCTGGCGGCCAAAGTCACCACGGCCATTCGCCTCATTAAGAGGGTGTCGCACAGAACAGCAGGCATGAAGGAAGAAAGCCTCACCCGGCTAGTGGAATCCTTCGCTATAAGCACATTATTCTCCCTTTTTACGCAAACTTGTTTCCCTTGCCAAGTGACAAGGAGTAGCCGGTGCCACCATAAAGGCGCCAACCTCTCCTAATATTCATCTCAATAAAAAAAAAAGCCACATTAGATACGTTGCTGCTTTCCACAACTGGAGGCAGTGCGAACGCAATAAGATCAATGCCCTCATACGCAAAGCGTACAAGGCTGCACTCGGACTTCTCGACTGCACAAGCACCGACAAGTTCCTGGCCTTGGGAGTGCATAACACCCTGGAGGAAATCGCCGAGGCGCAGAGGACCGCTCAGCTCGCGCGGCTATCAGAAACAAGAACGGGCAGACAAGTGCTGCGTGACCTAGGCCTGGGACCAAAGGAAATGGGACCCGAGCATACAGAGGTGCCTGTACCGGACGCAATTAGTAGACGGCTACGGGTATGTCCGGTACCAAGAAATATGAACCCTGAGTTCCACAAAGAGCGGCGGGTGGCGAGGGCCAAGGCGCTCATCGATCTCCATGCCAAAGACAGGGGTGCCGTGTTTGTGGACGCGGCAGAGTATCCACATGACAGACAGGCATTCGCCGCTGCAGTCGTCGGGGCATCGACCGGTGCAACTAGAACAGCGGCGAGTGTGCGGACTCGAGGGGCGCATCAAGCCGAGGAGGTGGCCATTGCTTTGGCCATCGCCGACCCCGAGTGCACGACTGTGCTCTGTCATTCTAGGACGGCAGTGAAAAATTACGCCAGAGCAAGGGTGTGTGGTGAAGCCGCGCGTGTGTTGCGTGTGGTCGATCTCGCGAGTGAAAGTTGGTGTGTGGTGATAAAGTGGTTTCCGGCCCACATGGGCAGTGATGTGTCGGATCGCGGCAACGCTAACCACAACGAGACGGCGAACGCGACGGCGCGAGGACTAACCAACCGTGCCACTGCTACTACAGCCGACCCGTCGTGGTGGTGGGAAACCAAGGACAAAATGACTTCCTACAATGACATTGTGAAATGGTACCGACTAGAGCGAAGGACTATGCCGCCACCTCATCCGGGCTTGACCCGTAAGGAGGCGGTTTTATACCGACAACTTCAAACGGGGTCGTTATTCACCCCGGTGCTAATAAGGCACGTGTGTCCAAGTGTTTATGAAAGTGATCTGTGTTGTGTGTGCCGAAAGGAAAGAGCCACTGCAGCTCACATCCTTTGGGACTGTGCTAAGAATCCGCATGAAGCTGCAACAGTAACAACGATCCCGCCGCGGCTCGAGGCCGCAACGAGATGCTATGACCAAGATGTGCAAACCCAGGCCGTCCAGCAGATCTCGGCGGCCCTCGAAAGGCAACGACCGAGCGAAACCGGAGGGAGGCTGCCACCCCAAAGGAGGGGCAGGCGCGGTCGACCAAAGGGAATAGTGCGGCCGCGGCCGAAGTAGAGGCGCCACACGCCGCGAAGACGTCATGGCCGCGTCACGGAACCGCCTCCCTAACAGGGGAAGGCTAACCGTTCTGCAGGCGTTCACAACAAAGTTTCGTCACCTCCAATAAGACTACTTTCGAAAAGACAACGGCCCAGAGTGCTGTACTACGAATGCTATGACTGATAATTTTCTATATATATATATATATATATATATATATATATATATATATATATATATATATATATATATATATATATATATATATATATATATATATATATATTTATATATATATTCATCTATGGGAACGAATGCGAGCGCTGTTGCTTTGTTTCTGCGTGTAGTAGTTAAGAAAACGAGTTTACGGGAGGAGCAGAAAAAAAGGGAAGCAAAGTTTCTGAAGCATAATTGCAGCGCCGTGGTTTTTAAAGCTTACCCGCGGTAGAGAACGGAAGGAGATGTAAACGTGCGTGGCTATGATACGCACGCGACAAACTGCCTTAATAAACTTAGAGACTTCAAAGAAAGTTTCGTTAACAACCGATAACATGGCAATCAGCACTCGAATACGGCGAGAGAAATTAATGAGGCATGGAAAATTCCCTTGAAATAAGTATGGTTTGCGGGAGCAATGCTTTGAAGTATTGAACTTTTTTAAAAAGATGGGGGAACATGCGCTCACCGAGAATACGGCGTCCGCACGAGGCCACGCCAGGCACCTCACTGAGACATGGAGCACTCTGTAACCGCAACAAAGCCCCCCTTCTCTCCCGGCCAAGCGCAAATAACCTGCGTTCCGATCGCTCAAGGCTGCGCCGACATAGTTTAGTTTGAATCGAGCGAACTCGAGCGGCTCTAGTCTGGGAAAAGCTTAAACAGTTGCGAACGTGGCACGCTTAGCGTGGGAAGCTAACCCGATTAACTATATCAAGGACTGCTGCTCGCGAGAGCGAAATACCTTTGTGTAATTGTTATAACTCCAAGAAGACTACTTTCGAAAAGCGAACGGCCCAGAGGGGAGGGCTGTATTACGAGTTCTATGACTGATAATAATAATAGCGATAACTATCGGTAGTCAACCATGTACAAACATTCTACAGGCCCCTTGCGAATCGGATAGGATTAAGGCAGAAGTATTTTCTGCCTCTTTGGTTCTGATGGCTGTAGCGCAGTAGCTGCTGCTTCGGCCGTTGCGGTGTAGGTCGTTTTAACCGAGGCTACAACAGCATTAATTATATGTTTCATGGGTTGAACTGCTACTATGAAACCGCCTTCACTGGATTTGGCTGCATCGGTGTAGACTACCTCTTGATTATGACCAAATTATTTTTGAAAGTGTCGAGCTCTAGCTTGTTTTCTTTCCCAATAGTACAACAGGCTCATGTTTCGCAAGATGGGGGAGCCGGTTATGCGTTGTCTTGTTTCCTCAGCCACATTAGTTATGTGTTCCCTGCAGTATTGTGGTCTTGTTGGGTATCCCAAGCCAATTAAGGTTTCCCTGCGTACCTTTACCCGTCTAGCGCAACCATCCACAGCGGCCTCTCCACTGCCCCTGCTCTTGTGTTCGCGCTCATGTGTTTGTGCTTCTATATGTTTCATTGTTCAAGGCGGTTCAAGGTACTGGTGTGCTACGCGATTGGAAAGTCCTGTGTACATCGCTGCAGCACTGCACAAGGTTGTGAAGGGGACATTCACAAATATCTTTTTTTTAGCGCAATCTACAGCCGATGGCTTGCGTGTTACCCTTAAGTCTTTTCAGGAACTGTCAGCGTTCCTTCTGAAGCAGTGCGATTTCAAGTAGGCGCTGTAAGCCAAAATGAATCAGTACTCATTGGAATGTTTTTTTGTATTATAAGACAAGCAGGCAACCAAAATGAGCATCCCACATTTCCAACAATCCTGCAGCTACAATGCATATTTTCTCTTTATTATTTCATTATGGGGTTTTACGTGCCAAAACCACGATCTGATAATGAGGCACGCCGTAGTGTTGGACTCCGCAAGTTTGGACTACCTAGGGTTCTTTAATGTGCACCTGAATCTAAGTACACGGGTGTTTTCGCACTTCGCCCCCATCGAAATGCTGCCTCCGTGGCCGGGATTCAATCCCGCGACCTCGGGCTTAGCAGCCCAACACCATAGCCACTAAGCAACAATGGCGGGTCTCTCTATTCATTATTGAGGCGACCACAGTTTGGCAACTGTGTATCTTCCGAGAAAGAACAATCGGCTTTTCTCACTCTAAATGTATTTAGAGAGGTGTTCAAATCGGCAGCTGTTCAGCATATTGATAAAATGCATGACCTCAAGCAGAAGCTGGATGGCTTTATCAGTGAAGGAACCTGGGAGTGCGATGATGTATTTGAGCATGACTGTTCGAATGTGGCTGTTATTGACTGCATTGTGTATTATATAACTGGATTATTTGTGGCACGAACGCTTGGCACTCAAACATCCTGTACAGTCGGTAAGGCGGCTCTGGTTGGACAGAAGGGTATTTCAAAGCCATCTGAAGCCAACTTGTTGAACAGTAAAACGAGAGGACGGCTCACGCATTGGAAAGTGCATTTGTTTCTTCTTTTTAAAAAGGCTGAGGAGCACTTCGCAAAAGTTAGAACACAAAAGTATACATGAAAGACAGCATCGAATCGCCAAACCGCGGCGTTACCACCGTGATAACGGTGATAACTTCCGTGTTGTAACACGGACGTCCGTGTTACAACACGGACTTCCGTGTTACCAACGTCCGTGTTGTAACAGTAGGTGCAATTGACCTCCTATGGCGACCGACCGGGGCAAGCGAAAACATTGCAGACGTTTATTTAAGCGATAGCCGGTATCAGAGAAACTACCTAACGAATGCGCGGACATTGGCTGGACACACGGGACTTCGCCCCCTAAGTCCCTATTTCGCCATCGCTGCACATTAAAGCGAACTCTAGGTGCTTGATAAATGATGCGCTTTTATAATGCAGAGCATGGTGGTAAGGCCAAGATATTTATTTTACTGGACAATTTGCTTTGGCCTCGCTAGGATGCCGTTGCAAAACCAAGCTGGCTTTTTGTTTATTTGGCCTACACCGTGACCGGGCCCTGCAGGGCCTATGTTGGTAGCGCATCTGTTGCGGCACTTGATAAGCAGAGCTTTGCGCGAAGCGGAGAGCTGCGGCACCCTCTCACCTAAATTATTCTAACACCGTGGTACACACTTAGCGCATCTACCTTCTTATTTGATGCATTTATAGGTATACCAAGGGCAGCTTTATATGTTCCTCGTATGATTAAACTGATATCCTTAATTTCTGTTCGTATGAGCTCCTGATATGGGAGTCCATATGTGACTCTACTGAGGACCTAAGCTTGTACCAAGGGTATGGCTTCCTCTTAGCCGAGCTCCTCGCCCTTCCTAGTTATCCTATGGATTATCCAAGCTAAATTTTTCATAGTAGATTTAAAGGTTTTAATTGCATAACTTAGACTGCTCCTGCTTTGAAGCCGTAAGCATAGGTTCTTATTGTCTGTCCCTGTGCCAGCACTTGATTTCCGATACTTAATTGCATGGCTGGTTTATTTCGATAATGTAATATTTCGGCAGTCGATGCGGATACTGGTAAACTCTAATTTATCCGCTGCGCATTCTATGCCATTCCCTTCGGCATACACTTGTATTTATCGCTTCGTCCAAGACTTGCTACTCCATCCCATAAGTAGCCTTTGTTACCCCATAAGCATTTGCATATAGTGCAAGTTAGAGTTCTGAGATTCTCTGCAGCTGCTTTAGAAGCCGGTTCACTCGCATATTCAAGAGGAGTGGCGAGAGCACTGCTCACTGCTGAGTGCATTTGTTGAGCATTGCAAGTTTCTGCGAACGGAAGTTTTCCATGCCAATGGTTGCTCCACGGTTTGATAACAACGATCTGATGCAGTGAAGAGCTCGAGTTCCGCATTTCAATGATTGCAGTTCTTGCATTACCAAGTCGTGGGAGATCGTGTCGAATCTCTTCCTCAAATCGAGGGGCGGCTTGCACGAACATATAATAACGAAAATAATAACGAATTTAAGAACGCGTTCCTAAATTTGCCATAAGCAACGCCTAGTCCAACCAAGAACGCGTTCGTAATTTTTTTTATTGTTTTCGTTATTAAATGTTCGTGCAAGCCACCCCAGGGCTGCGATTACGTTTCCTCCTCCCCCCTCCCCCAGTAATGATGTTTTGGAGCACTTCATCCTTTATCCGAAAGAATACGTCCTGCGTTGATAAATGCTGTCTAATACCATACACGTTGTTAGAACACCGCAGTATAACTTTCCACGGCTCGTTTCGAAGGCAACACCGCATTCACTAGAGGCGCGTTTGCACCGCTTGGAAGCATCGAACTAATTTTGTACTGCAAGTGGAAGTGCTATTAACTGGAACAAGTGTCTTGGTTTTTGGCATGGGAATTGGCAATACAAGCCCGAGACTTTTTGTAACATGCAATGGGCAGTAACTCCAGGCACCTACCTAGGTGTCCCCCTCGCACATTATCGAGATAGCAAAGAATATTGGGACAATGAAGTAGTGCGAATGAAAACCCAGACTGGCAAATGGGGAGGGCATAAATTTTCAATGTTTGCAAGAGCCACAGTGTGTAATTTGTTTTTAGTCGCGAAAATTTTTTATGTGATGCAAGCGTTATGTCTGACGAGGATGTCTGTGCAAAAGCTACATAGAGTATTTGCGATGTTCATTTGGGCCTCAACATGGGAACGTACAAGTCGTAGTAATCTGTTCCATAGAGTGTTGAATGGGGGGCTGGGGTTGTCACATTTGTTCCTCAAACAGATTGTAAGCAGGTTTCTTTTTTTGCGTGATCAAAAGGATGCTTTTCTGAGAACAATGATTCAAGCTAGACTGTGTGATTCATTGCCTGAATATGTAGTGTCGTCCATGCATACGGGGCCAATGCCTTTAAGTGCTTTTTTGCGTGAAGTGGTCGCATCTTTCCGAATACTAAAAGCAAGATTTTCCAGTGAATATTTGGCCGTTGTTACTAGTAAGAAGTTGTACAAAGATCTTGTTGATGTATTCTTGCCTGTACCGTTGTATCGTACAGTATTTGTTTTAGGTTCAGAACGAGATGTTCTTAAGAGAGTTAAACGAATGCCGGTAAGAGCTTCTGTTAAATCTTTCTTTTTTCAACTACATACAGGCACTCTCCCAGTGAAACCGTGGCTGCAAAGCAAAGGCATTTTTGTACCTTGGTCTGTGAATTGCTTTATATGCAAAAAACCGGAGACGATTGAGCATATCTTTTTGGACTGTAATGACGCAGTGTTTTTGTGGGATATTCTAAAACGTAGCCTTAAAAAGGAGTTGCCCTTAAGTGCTTTCGGAATACGCTTCCTGCCATGCGCGGAACCAGAGGGAGTGCCTGTCGATCTGTTAATGCTTTTGTGCATGCACAGTGTGTGGCGAACGCGTATGGATATTAGACATGAGCGCATTGTTCAGGCCCCTGCACATGAATATTTTATTGAAAGTGTGTTATATATACGCGAATTTTTCTGTGCACAGAGTGACCCTCCTGATTGGCTAAGTGCTTTGGACAAAGTGACTAGCCTACATCGTTCTTATCACACCACACTGATCCGGCACTGACTAGTTGTTTTTATGACCATGTAATACTCACATTGTACCTTCTTTTGCCAAGCCGGTAATAAAAAAAAAAAACTCGTGGCTGAGTGGTAGCGTCTCCGTCTCACACTCCGGAGACCTGGGTTCGATTCCCACCGGGCCAATCTTGGAAGTTGCTTTTTATTTATGAAGCGCCTGCCGTGATTTATCGCTCACGGTCAACGCCGCCGACGCCGACACCCGACGCCGACGACACCGGCTTTTCTGCGACACGAGCTCCTTAACGCTATCGCGTTAAAAGTAATTCTCTTTCTCTATATGATCCGAGAGCCTGGTGCGTGCAACCTCGCCGAAATGTTTGTTGGGTAATGATGTCAAAGATATTGGTCGTTAAATAATTTTCCTTCCCGGATTTAGGAATAAGGAATATGTTAACCTCCATCCTTTGGTTTGGTATTTTTTCCGTTTCCCTGACTTCTTAATTATACTATTCAGTAGTAATGTTTCTTAGCTGCAGGTCGCTCATGTTTCTCAGCATCCCATTAGTGATGTCATCCTCTCTCAGAGCCGCACTTCCATTAAGTGACATTGCAGCCGTGAAAACTTCTTGCTCGGCTATCGAACATTGCATTCGTGGCTTGCAACACTCCCACCGCCACTGCCAATGTACGTATTTGTCGCGGAGGATCTCCCGCAATGCCTTATCGTCCCCCTTGAATTATCCGGCTAAAGTTCGCAACGTTATAGTTGTAGCAGTCTTCGTGTTTATGGGGTCGAGCGTACTTTTTCGAATTGCCCACATTTTGCCGTAGAGAGCGTCCCTCTCAATGAACGGCAAAAGGTGATCCAGTTGCTAGTCTGAAGCTCTCGAGCATATTCATTCGCTTTTTGACAGTTTTTCTATTCTGGCTTTTAGTTTTTTATTCAACCTCGACCGTTTCCATCATTTGGTGATGGTACGCCAGCCTTCTCCCAAATGGGTGAGTTGAAGGTCCGCTGCTGGAGTTCTTTCATTAATTCTGATGTGTTTGATGTTTGAGCTGTACGCCTATTTTGTATCCTCCACCGATTCTTCTGGCGTTTCTAATGGCTGCAGTGCCACTGAATAATTCTTCTAGGCTACCCAATCCATTATTTTTGCAGTCCCAAATTATCTTCTCAATTTGGAAGTGGAGGTAGAAAAACTGATTAGAAAGTGATCGCTCCGAATATTTTCATCTAGGTTTTTCCCAGGATCCTTCTTTAACACCGTAAGTAAAGGTAAGAGCTAGATAATTGTCCATAGAAATGCTATTACCAATTCTAGGTGCAGCTTGGGCCATGGTCTCGAGTTGTGGATCATATCTATCTATTGGCTCCAATAAATCTGTGCCTTTCTTTCTGTTATTCCGGTATCCCCAACTAGTATGAGGGCAACAAGGGTGGAGGCTTCGGCTAGTTGGTAATTCATGGTAGAAACAGCATAAAGCACGAAGGAGGACTGAGAGAGACGACGCGCACTGCGCTGACTTCCAATGATATTTTATTGCCGTTGCCAAATCATGTCTGTAAACGCATGAGGGGGCTTGCGTAGAAAATGAAAAGCGGCCAAAAGACGTGCTCTAACAGCAAGTCATTTATGCTAAGTACATAGTAACATGAAAAAACGCACATTACAAACGCTACCTGTTCTGGTACATGATTTCACTAGGTGTCAGCGCAATAGAAGGGGAACTAACGCCCAACCTACCCAGTTTTCTGATGAAGTCTGCTTCTGTTATTTCCCACGTGAGCTGTAAGCTGTGTCTCGCCAAAACTTCAGTGCTTTATAAGAGGGGCAAGCAGCCGCAATCCGGGCAGTGGATGCCCAAATGGCCTTGTACAGTGTTGTGAACGCTGTTGTAGTGCTCCCTTAAACACTCATTTAAGCACCTGCCTGTTTTTGAACTCATCTACTGCCGCATAACAAGAAAATGTGGTAAATCACATTTGTCGCGCATGTCACAAAAACGTTTTCTGTGGCCAACAGAGCAAGGACTCTGATGCGATGTAGGCGCATTGACGCATTTACAGAGCTTTGCCAACTTTTCCGGAGCAGAGGCTGAGAAAACCACAGTGATTCCTGCGCGCTTCCTAATCTTTTTAAGACGATGTGAGGCATAATGGAATACGGGAGCGCTGCAAACCCGCGCCTTTCATGAGGCTGGCACTTTCATCAGGCTGGCAGCACTACTGAGCAGGCTGATCACGTTTGATACGCTTAAGAAACTGTCATGTTATGGCTGAAATTAAGTCCAAGGCAAGAAAGGCGACTAGCCTGTGTGGCATAACTATTTTGTATCGCGTGCGGGCATGATTTCTTGAGGCTGTGAACAAGGCATAAAGTAATAATAGCTCGTTTCACGAACTTTCAGTGTGCCGAGTTGAAGGTCAAGAGGGGGCTTTGTACTGCAGGATCGTATAGAATTGTATGAGGCTCGTATTTGCGGCATTGAAGTCGCCTGCGAAGACTAATCTATATTTACGCCTTATGTGCCCAAGAGCCCGCGCTATGATCCCGAGAAAAAATACTTGGCGCCCCTTCAGTGGGCTGTAAATATGGAGTACAAACGTTTTGGCTTTTCCTCCTTTAGCAATGTGGAGCTCGATCAATTGATGCTCTGTCAGGCATTGGGAGTAGGGATAAACACTGCTCACAATACCTTTATGCACCAATGTGGCGATCCTATGGAGTATGCTAGATTTTGGATGGTATAGTAAACGCTTAATTTTATTACTCCCTTACCAATCTCCTGCAAGCAGATGAAATCTTGTTGCGAAATTCCAGCGTCATGTATAAGTGATGCACTGTCGCTCACTTGTGAAACGAGCGGCGGTTCCATTGCTATATCTCAATGGAGCCAGTAGTGCGAGTGGTATTACTGGCCATAGCTGGTAACACTCTCGGCATCTGTAGAGGGAAAGACTACCCCGTTTTAGGTTCTACGTGCCATGGGCGCATTTGGATTGCTACCAGCCCTTTTACGCGAGGTGTTGCTTGTGAATTCGCTCGTTCGCATAAGCCTTGTGGTCCTGAAGTTCCGCATATAATTGTAAACATTTTGTAGGCCACACATCTGTTGCAATAGCTGGCTCATCGTTTTCTCAGTACTTTCGAATGTGATGAGCTGACTGGATTGTTTATCGGTTTCGTTAGTTTTGACTATCGAACTCCTGGAGTATCCTCTAATACTCAAAGTTAGGTGTTATTTGGCTCACCCCTCGTACCGCCCCTGTCGCCCAACTCACCTGTTGCTGGGTCGAGCTTGCCTATACCCCCGGCGTCTTGTTTGGAGTAGGGGTTCCGTATTGGGGGCGGGAATTAGGTTGTGATTTGGGAGTTCCTTTTTCTCGATATTTCTTCCCTCTGTTCCTTCACCGGGACCGTGGTCTTCGTTCCTGTTATTTTTTTCTTTGTTACATGTCCACCTCGTCCCTAAGCGGTGGCCATTCTTCGTCGTCAGAGCCCTCCGACGCATACCATGCACCTTGGTTTTCGTGGTGACGAGAAACGTGTCCGAGATGCCTTCTCATCTGCCTTGTGGTCTGGTGGTTTGGGACTCCCGTGCTATACTGGATGCTGTAAGCGCTGTTTGCAATATTTTCTTCCCGTGAAGTGTCCCTCTCCACACGTGGAAAATACGCGTTTGCAAAGGTGGTCCAGCTCAGGCTCCTTTATGCCACATGTCTGGCACGCTGCGAGGTGGGGATTCGGGAAAACGTCTGTTATGCGTCCCGTCTGCTTGCAGGCATAGCAGAACTGTATCTTTTTTTATATCGGAAACAGAAAATCTGCACGCCCACAAAGTACATAAATATCGGTAACATGGGACCGAAAAAGGCGATCACCACTGACTTAGCTTCTTTTAGCATTCTGGCTCATAGGATGTCCACTCCTTGTGTTCGTATACGTAGATTTGCTAGAAGAGTATGCGGGCTTGTGCTGGGAGTGAGCCCATGTACTACTCCTTTTCGTCTGCCGTCCCCCACTGCTGCGTAGGCATTGACAGCATGCCACTTCCCGTTTAGAGGGCTTTCCATGATTTTCTGGTGATATTCGCCACCTCTTGGTAGGTGGTGGAGTTGACCAATATGTTTCATCCTGGCTTCAGCAGGAGCGGAAACTGGCTACCGCTTACTTTGCCTTGACACGCGTTCACAACTGCTTCTGGAATTTGTGGCGCTGTTAATTCCATTATAGGTAGTTCTTGTACACTGTTCAACTGTGTACAACTGTTCTTGTAGAGGAGGTCCCGATACAGTGTTTGACTATGGGACCTCCTTCTGCATACTAAGTACTTGTAATTGTGACCCAACTTCTAATAATAAAAGATGTTTGATTCTTTGATTCTTTGATTCTTCCTCCTGTGAAGGTCTTACGACCACCTTAATATCTTCCTTGGGGAGTGGTGGCAGCTTCTGCTACGTCGGTTTTATTTGCGACGTATGTTGCGAAAGTGGTTTGGAAAGGGGGCCCGAGGGCTGATAACCTCCCTCGTTGTTCATGGGTTTCTTTTCCTCCTTCGCGAGTGCTTTCTTCTGACGAAAGTAAAAGACCGTTTGCCAACCACTATCATCATCGTTAACCTTTCGTCCGGACGTTCAGCCTTTCCTTTCGTTCTCTTGGAGGATGATTCAATGCCCCGCTTCTATACCTCGCCACTCAATGTCGTCCCGGCCTAAGTACGCGGTATCAGGTTGTCCATTTCGTTCTGTCTTTGGGTGTGTAGACTTCTCCATCGGCGTTTTCAGCGCTTTCTACGTGGCCGCTGACGCCGAGGTTGTTGTCGCCAACTGGCTCGGCCGTGTTCTCGGCGCTCCCCGCGTCTCAGGTGTCGGCGCCTCGCCACCGCCTCCATTTCTCACGCACGTGTAGCGGGCAGGTCCTCGCCCGCAAATAATTTGAAAAGACTGCTCACTGGGAAAAGCTGGTTATCCATGGGTAGCCCCTGATGTTACCTGATCTCACTGCGCAACAGAGTCCGGGTAAATCACAATGGGATCACATAAAATGAGCAAAACTCGCGGAGTGCATGTGAGCCGTACTTCACTCGTCAGCGCCCCCTAGCGGTTTTTTTTTCATATTTCAGTTTTAAACCGTTCACAAGCTGTGTCGAAATGCAAACGCCAGTTCAAGCTGCTGCGAACTCAGAGACACTGATGCAGTGGTGTCACAAAGACCAAGGCGACATCTTGTATGGCCAAGGTGTATCTTACGATGTATGTCCATGGTAGATGTACCGAATGTCTTAGTTGTTTTTTTTTCAACTGTACTTTCTTGCTTTACTGACAGTGCTTCAAGGTCACTGTTTCTCGATGATACACTTGGCCTGGCACTTTCCACACGCTTCAGCTACGAAGAATCAAAAAAATAAATGCTGTTGTTATTCAAATAAAGAAAATATCGAAGGGTTGCTATAACGTTCTCATATATGTGTAATATTCGCTAACCTAACTTTAATAAGCGCAACAGTAATTTTAATGACGACAGTGACAGTGACAAACAATATACAAGATGTCTGTGCGATGTGTCGCCCATGAGAAAGAGTTATTCCCTCTCCTTTCTCTTGGTGAAAAAGAAGACACAGTTGAACTCGCTTTGTCAAAGATTAATGAACTAATACAATGGAGTAAGAAACCGGCGTTGCAGAGGTGATATAACCAGTGTTTCTCTCTTTACCTACCCGTTCTTTTTTATTTGTGTTACTTTCCCGTCTTCAATTTCCTCGTTAACTTTTCGGCGAGCAACCCAGGAACACATGTTCATCTTCAATGTCGCATTCTTATTTTTCGAAGAGAAGCAAGAATGGACAAAAGACGAGCAAGGAAAAGAGAGACGCATCTACAAAAGTCAGAGATGTCCGCCATCGTTCCACACACACACACACACACACACACACACACACACACGGGCGCCGGCGCGCAGACGCACACACGCGCACACACGTACATGCACAAATAACAGCAAGAACGACCGCTGCGCAAACGCTATCTCTCATAAGCGTCGAGCAATGTGAGCACGTGTAATGGCCAATGCAATCAGCCGGCGCGAGCGCTACAGCTCTGGCTTTTGCGACCGGCACTGTGCGAGCAATATATTCTCCGTCGCTCTGTCGCAGTAGCATTTCTTTATTTCTGATTTTTAAAACATTTTTGGTTCTCCCACTTTCCCTTCTTAGAGTTCAAACGTAATGAGGTTCAAATCCTCTGGCCACCGTGGCTTATTTCTCTGACATTTGCATTCCGCTCCATTTGTCAGGACGAGCACGCACACAATCTTACGAACAAGAATCTGAACAAGAAGAACAAGAAGAAGAACAAGAAAGGCGTTGCTCTTTCAGAGGTTCTCGGCCTGGATTCGCCAAGCTTTTCGTTCTTAAAGACCTGCTTGTCGTTGGGCGCTGCTTGAGTCTCTCTGTCTTTATTTTCTTTTTCTCGTCTCGTTCGCACTCCTGAGCGGCCAGTGCCATTCTATTCTCGCGTTCTCAGGAACTCCGGCACCAATTCTCAATTTGTACGATGGTCTACAAGTGCCCTTCTGTTTCGCCATGTTAAGGAGAAACACTTCTTGACTTAACGATATATATAAGATTCTTGGATACCTCTCCGAGCAACGCTGTTTTCTCTCTCTCTCTCTCTCTCTCTTTTCTTTTTTTTTTGCTGCGACCACGTAAGTACTAAAGCACCCTTTTATTGATTCAGGAGCATACCTGATGACACTTCCGTTTTTACGCTGAACTTCACTTGCTGCGACTCTCAGTGAAGCAAAGTAGAAGGTACATGGGCACGTGCTTTAAGATTTGAAGAGTAACGTATGTGTACGAATGTATACAACGTATGTCACTTACGTACAGAAATGCCCGCTAACGATTTTTTGTAGACCGTTGGTATTAATATAAATGAAACCAGTCGCAAGGAGTGCGGCCATTGAGTTATATCAAGACAAAAGGTTTACTTCACCGAAAACGCGTAAACTAACTAAAATATATGTTCTTCATCTTCGTCGTCATCACTTTTCTTCAAGAACATACACACAGCCAGATATGAAAGAAAAAATGCGTTATATTATTAAATCCAGTTGACATGGCCTTAAAGCGCAGATTACCTCCCGGGACCTTCGGCTGGTTGTTTGACAGCGATACAAAAGTCTTATTAGCCAGCAAGTAATGGCGATAATGAAGTATAAATATTGATTTTAAAGCCCCTACACTGCCATCATATTTTTGAACGCTGTTCTACAGGAGACTGTTTAGAACAGACAGAACTGCTTGTAAAGACTAGCCGAAGGAGCCCTCACTTCCTCAAGAAAATTGCGTTAATGCGCATCCTGCGCCAACTCGTCGAGCTCTTCGGACACCGGATGGGGCCCCTGTTCAAATGTTTATGTTATATACCAGCGACGTTATCAGTACTAGTTACACAAGGAAATATTTGCGCAGTTTATATAATGTACCCGGGATTTCTTTTTTTTTTCGTGAAGCTTGTATATTGCTTAAAGAACCTCCATTCACTATTGTGTACACTTTCCGCAAGTAGCCCATTGTTTACTCTACGAAGCACAACAAGTCCAACGAAATGAACTTGTCAACTACTTAGAAAGTATACTTAAAGCTTCATCGCAGCCGTCCGTAGAAGCCTATACAAAGGCAGAGTAGTCCGCAATAAAGCTACAGACAACTCACAGTACGTCTAAATCATATAGTCTAAAATGAAGCCTACTTCTTGACCTGCTAATGCAATGCGGGAATCGGTGTGGTCGTCTGGACGCATGGAACATCTGCGGTACACCTGCAGCCTCGAGACATTGTCATCGCGTTGCGTCGTAGTAATAATAAAAGTGAACGCACAGAAGTTAACGTACCAGTTGGCAAGACGGAACAACGAAGACCGAAAAAAAAAGAAACGAAGAAAACATCGCACGCACTCTAAGACCAGAAAGAGGCGACCAAAGGAAAACGCAGCGCGGTTAATTCGGCGTGAATGCTCGGTTAAGTGAAAGAAAGATGGGGCGGGCAAAGGCAAATGAATAACTAAAAACATGCTACACCGTTATTGCACGCACAGAAAGAAAACCACCAAAGTTAGATTAATTGCACTGATGCTGCGAAATGTGCCTTTTATAATAGGCATAATCTATTATCCAATGACCGCCTTAATTTCAAAGTGAGGTCGCCACATTGGTGTTGCAAACTTGTGTGGTGCACACCGCGTCTGCTGGCGCTCTCTTACGCTCTGCAGCACGAGTTGCTTCGTTCTGACTTGGAGCGCGGGAATCGCTAAACTAATCCAAAATAAAAAAAGAGGCATTTGAATTCGCCCTGCGAAGAAAAGACTGCGTCTAGGCCTCAACGTACTGAAGGGTGTGCTTGTTTCCCATTAGCTACGCTCCCTCAAGAACGACGCCTGAAGAATCTCCACGGCATCAGGAAAACTTGACTGATAGCTGCGATTCTTCTTCATTCTTTTTTTTCGCATCGCGTACTCATCGCGTACTGCTGAGGGAGAACCAACGCGATCCCTTCTAAGATGTCGAGAGAAGGAAGGTTTCCTACGGCGTTAGATTGAAGTGTAAAGCCACGACAAGTGAATTATACGGCTTAACGCGGCTTTTAATTGACGTCGTCGTTTTTGCTAATCCCAAGAGTGCTCGTTTACTGCTTTTGGGCTAATTGATACTGGTAAGGGGCGTGCGAATACATGAAACTTCGAATAAGGGTGGAATTCGAGAACTTAGTATGCGAAATTCTCTAATATTCTTTTTCTCGCATATAAGGGGCAACAACACTTATCGAAGTCTCAAAGGAAAAAGAACAGCGCAAGTGAGGACTGTTACACATGTTATTCTGTGGCAAGGGAGCTGCTATTTCTGTGCAGTGGCACCAGTTACCGAGTGAACGCATTCATTTGGGAGGATCACTTTTAAGCAGCCTATAGGCGTAACTTTTGGGTTGATTTATGCAAGACAGTTTATTACTCGGTCATTGGCACCAAGTTTTCGAAGTGCCCCGACGTGTGCTAGCGAACAAAGGCAGCACTAGAGACGTTTCTTTTTTTTAACCTGTTCTTTTTTTCTTGGCTGTTGTACGAATTGTTCTGCGTTATTACGTCCAATTTGTGCAAATATTCATTGTGTGCATATTAACCAAGCTGCAGGAACCTCCAAGAAAGCTACTGATCTAGCTCATCCTTATATACACATAACATATGCTATCATATAATGCATTTTTCTGGAACTGCTGCAATCTCTGACGACGATCATATCCGATTCAGACGACAGAGCCTCTTTGACGGATGAGAACCCTTGCAGTACGCAGCCACCATCTAGTGCAAAACACTTGGTTTCAGTAATTATCATCATGATTATGTTTATTATTATTATCATTATCATTATTATTATTATTATTATTATTATTATTATTATTATTATTATTATTATTATTATTATTATTACCAGCAATAATATCAACACAATCATCATCACAACCACCTTAATTCACCACAACACGAAAGGATCTGCGAGAAATTTCTAGTTATCTCTATATTCTGCGTCCCTATAAAGCTGTGTAATAGACCTCTTAGAGTTCCGCTGTGCCATATAGCTGCAATGGCTGTGCAAATGAATAAGATACTAGTGAGTGTGAAATACAGGCTTGGCTGCCCCAAACGTGGAGCTTCGACGTTACTTGCTGCACTGAACAAAGTCAGGACGTGTGCGCTAACCGGAGTTCTTCATTTTGCGTCGACTCGTTCACGGTCTCCGCGACAACAACCACGGGGATGAGGTGGCGACCGCAGCTTTATTGCAGCATTTCCAGCTGGCTTTGAAACTAACACATGGAGCGCTTAACCCTCAGCGCTTGCGAAGAACTCACCTGCCGCTTCCTTAAAGTTCTTTTTTTAAAACGAGCAGCTTTTCTTGCCTGTCTCTTCCGTTTCCGAGGTGACTGACAGTTGGCGGTTGGTGGCCGCGGGTCGGTGGTTAGTGCTTGGCGTCTTGTGTTTGGTGGTCGGCGATCGATAGTCGAGGGTCGGACTTGCGAGAACGCGCGTTTGCAAAGGGCGCGTACTCTAACGCCACCTGGTTTTGCTGCACTTTATTCGGCGAAGGCCAACTTTACAGTTATTCATGCGCACGTGGCATTGTGCAGGAGCTTTGATGTGTCTGGGGGTTTAGACAAGATAGCGTAAAATACGGCAAGGAAAACGCTCATTCCTTTCTCCTGGTTATCATTCTACATTCATAAATCATCGGCGATGATTTCTGCATTCTTTTCTTTCTATTTGGAGCATCCCTCTAAGTAGTTCGTTTGTTTTCAGCACAGTTAGTTGGATCATGCTTATCGATCATGCGCATGTAGCTCGGAGCAAACGTCAACAGTAATATTCTGGGAAAACGTGCTACGTCGCTAGCAATCCAGATTCTGACATCTAAATCAAGGCAAGAGCTTGTTTATTTGTGTGTGTGGAAGCCCTAATTTCAGTGACCCGGAATCTATGGGTTTTATTCTTGTGTTCACCCTTACCGTTTAATATTTGGGGTTTTACGTGCCAAAACCACTTTCTGATTATGAGGCACGCCGTAGTGGAGGACTCCGGAAATTTTGACCACCTGGGGTTCTTTAACGTGCACCTAAATCTAAGCACACGGGTGTTTTCGCATTTCGCCCCCATCGAAATGCGGCCGCCGTGGCCGGG
The DNA here is from genome assembly GCF_038994185.2 of Dermacentor albipictus. Lineage (NCBI taxonomy): Eukaryota > Metazoa > Arthropoda > Arachnida > Ixodida > Ixodidae > Dermacentor > Dermacentor albipictus. The sequence goes on along the minus strand of NC_091822.1, from coordinate 138,114,950 downwards.
ATTCGATCCCGCGACCTCGTGCTCAGCAGCCCAACACCTTAGCCACTGAGCAACCACGGCGGGTACCCTTACCATTTCTATTTGTCGCGTGGAAATTTTCTGTGTGCACAGCTTGTTTTCATAAGTTCTGCTGTTTCAATGTCTATAACGGTGATGGTTAAGCCATTGTTTCCAGTGTTGAGAACACCGAGCAGTCTCTTTCACGACCTCGTTTGCTTTGGCCACGAGCAGCGCTCCGCTTGGTACGGGCAGTCACGTTTTGCGAGTAAGCAGGCCTGCCTGAGAAAGGGCCGACTGCACTCACTGGCTACAATATGGTAGGCTATATATATGACTCTATGCCTACGCATGGATATGCAGCGTGCACTCAATTTCAGAAAAAGTAACAGGCGAGTTAGGAATCTAAAGGGTCCGCCCAATTTATTACCGCTTTCTCGAGAGTGTAACTTTGCACACTACAAGACGCTAGGGCCGTTTTTGAGGGAACAGAAAAGATTTATTAATTTGTGTAGAAAAAATTATGCAGATCCCACGCAGTGTGGGAATCGATGTACGCGAAGCTTTACGTGCTGGATGCTTTGATTTACGATAATTAGCGCTGATGTCGACGGCTAAAGCTTAATTTATTCAGCGTTTAGCCTAACATGAGAGTGGTGAGTTGACGTTAAGCTTTACCTGGCGTGCACCACTGCTGTTTGCCTGCGTAGTACGCAGAACTCACAGAGAGAGGTGTTTGTTTGAGACGTTGTTGTGCGCCATATTTTATAACTTCTGAGAGGGTTGAGCGTTGTCATTTCCTCGAATGGCACATGGCATTGTGGCAGAAGTATTAAAGTTTAATTGGATTATGGGGCTTTACGTTCCAAAACCACATTCGGATTGTGAGGCAAGCCGTAGTGGTGGACTCCGGATTAATTTCGACACCGTGATGTTCTTTAACGCATCCCAACATGTAAGCGCACGTGCGTTTTCTTTTTCGCCCCCGTCGTAACGCGGCTGCCGCGATTGGGATCAAGTCCACGACCTCTAGCAATGCCATAGCCGCAAAGCTAATGCGACGGCCACAGAAGTGTTGATTTGACGGTCGACCGCTTCCATAGTGTTGCGTGGACTCTGCGGTGAGCTTTAATTAATGCGGCTCTGCTTCTGCACGCCCTGCGTAGTTTGTCCGCTTGACATATTTCCACGGCGTTTAGTTTTCAGAAACTGCAGAAACGTACTGTACCGTACCTTGAACTTAAGCCTATCCTGTTTCCCCGCAACCGCTTTCGTATAGTAGTGGGGTTTTCTCGACTTCTCACTTCACCTCTCCCCTCACTTATATTGGAACTGCCTCGTCTCCCTCTGCTTCTTATTCTATCTACAGTTCTATCGACGCCACCAAGAGGAAATTCTTCCAGGCCGGGGTGCTCCTGCGGCCACGTGATTCACGACTCGCCTTCACCGGCGCGGCGGCGGCAGTAATGGCATGCTTGTGCGTGCGTCCGCGGTGGCGTCAAAGGCACGTGGTCGCTGCAAAATGTGGTTATTTCCTTGAATCTCTATTCCTGTGCGTGAATCGGCAACGGTGACTGACATCGGGGTTGATCATCTGGTGCCCGGGTCACGCAGGACTCGAGGGCAATGAGAGAGCGGACGGCGCAGCTCGTGCTTTTGTCAACCGAGCGGCCGACCACTCTGACGAAAACCCCTTTTTACCACGAGACATCCTTGAGCACCAGCGGCGCGAGCGAAGAAAGTACAGTCCACCACACCCTGACATATCCAGGCAGGACTCTTATGACTGGCGCCGAATACAGACGCACACATTTCCAAACCTTTATTTGAAAAATGCCATTACCCAACGCTGTTCAGCGCTCGCTGTCCTTGGTGCGGAGGCCGGCCAACTCTCGCCCACATTACGTGGGACTGCCAGAACAGGCCACACAAGATTAATACACCAAAAATAGCCGGCAAACTTTCCGGAAGGGAGCAGTGGGAGACTTGGCTCGCCAGCGAGGATCGGGAGATGCAACTAGCGCTTCTCGACCAAGCACGGCGGACCGCTCAAGCCAGTGGGGCCCTGGACTAGGGGCCCCACCCACTCGCTTTCTGCATTTTTTTTCTTTTAAATAAACGTTTTGATATATATATATATATATATATATCGCGTGTTGTGTGTGCAGAACATGGTTGTGCAGAATTAGAAGAAACTGCGAAATGCCTGGAAAGTGTTGTGTGCCGCGGTGCGATGGCAGTTACGAAACACGCTCCAAGGTGCACGTCTTCTCGTTCCCTAAAATAGACGAAGTAAGAAAAGCGTTGATAGGTGTCATTCCACGTGAAAATCTGGTCGTGGCAGCCAACTGCAGGGTAAGAAATTTTCAGTGTTTATTATTTTCTGAGCAGGTTGCTTCTACCGTTAGTTTGCAAGCCTTGCTTACAACTCCTTTGTGGCACGTAAAGGCTAAATGCGTCACGCATAGCCCGCGATGTCATGTAACCGCACTTCAGCGAGGATATATTTATTTTGTCCAGGTGTGAGAGCGTCATTTTAAAGCCGAAGACATCGTTCGAGAAACAAGCTATATTGACGAAGCCACCGGCCGCACAGTGACAGCGTCGCTCTCACGTTTGCGGCTTCGACCTGATGCCGTACCGACGGTATTTCCCGATTGCCCAAGCTACCTGTCCAAAAAAGGGACTAGACGAGAGGACCCAGAGAGCAAGCGAATGCGCTTAGACTCTGCAGCCTTAGAGAAACACCTTGCGGAGCCAATTATCACTGCCCAGAATGAGGACGAAGCAAACAAGCTTTGTGATTTGAAAGGATTGGCAAACTTCGTTCGAGGCAAGTAGCTGACATTTTGGCATGTCATCGAATGCCATGAAGACGTCATTTTGGCTCACATTTGTAACGATGAGGCTCCTTGGATTAAATACTCTGTTGCTATGAAAGCAGGCCTTACTCTAACAGTAAATGTCGCAAATGTCGTAAATGTCGTTGGGAGGAAGACGAAGTGCTTCTCTTGCGGAACACATCTCGCCCGTCTCTGTGCTTTTCTGGACTTCTCACTGCACCTGTGGGGTCTACCGCCCCCTCCATCGCGGTGATGGATGTGCAACACCCCGAGGATCCTCCCGGTTCCCGTTCACCCGCGGACATCGGTTCGAGGAAGCGAGGAAATACATCGAGTGGTAGCGAGGACACAGAGCTGTACTCCGCATCAGGTGACGAGTCCTCGGAAGACAGCTTTCGACTTGTCCAGTACCGCAAGGCCAAACGAAGAATTATCAACTCATCTTCGGCGTCCAGCTCGAACACTGTGAAAACAGCGCCTCAACGATGGCCTCACTCCATCCTGTTTGTGCCACAGAACGCTACCGACAACCTGCGCGTCCTCAACAGGCAAGCACTCTCCGTGTATCTCGAAAACACTGTGCCAAACGAGATTGAGGATGTCAGGATAAACACTAGGCGAAACATCCTGGCAATTGATGTGATGAACCCGAGCGCGCTGACCATACTACAACATGTAACGCAGCTGGGAAACATCAAGGTCCGATCCATCATGCCAACGAATGGTGCCAGAATAACAGGAGTCATCTATGACATTGACAATGAAATTCCTAATGCAGACCTCCCAGTTCTTATAAAACCAGCAAGTGAACGCAACGTCATTGTACATGTTTGTCGCCTCGGCAACACACGTTGTGTGAGACTAACGTTCAAAGGCGACTGCCTTCCACCCTACGTGAAGGTCGGCCACTTTCGCCATCAGGTTCGGCCATTTATTCCAAGACCAATGCAATGCTACAATTGTCAGAAGATAGGCCATGTGAAGGGTGTCTGCAGAAATTCGGCCGTGTGCCCTCGATGTGCCCAACCCCACTCAGAAGACAACTGCAGCGCAATCAAGTTGAAGTGTCCTAACTGTCAGGGTGATCACTGCGCCTCCTCCAAAGACTGTCCTCAGATCAAGAAAGAGATCACCATTCTTAAACAAATGGTGAGAGACAACTCTACCCACAAAGAGGCTGCTGTGAAAGTACGGCGAAGACGACGTCACCGTCGAAGGTCTTCACGACGGAAAACATCAAGTTTTCAGGAACAGTCAACTCGTCAAGCAGCATCACCAGCGAAAGTTTCCAGCCCTCCGAACACCAATGTTGGAAGGGAGAAAACTGCCAGATCTCTCTCCACAAAGGAATGGCCGCCACTTCCACGTACACGACCGCCAGAGGAGCCGCAGCAGAAGCCGCCACCAGTGCAGCAAGGTGCTGTATCCGAGGAGTCGCGGAAAACAGATGAGCAAGTGATAGCACTTATTAGGCCTTTAATGAATGCCATTCGCGTGCTGCTAAGCAACATGCACACACCGTCTGCCAGAAGTGCGCTTCAAGTACTGGATGCTCTGAGTCCGGTGCTTGCAACCCTTGAGTAGATCATGGCTCCACAGCCACGGTCTTTTAGGGAAGAGGTCCGACAAGCAGCTATTTTCCAGTGGAATGCGCGCGGACTCAGAGCGCGCCTTTCGGATTTCCGTCGCTTCGTGTACGCCAATATGTTTCCCATTATCGTCATTTGCGAGCCGAACTTAACGAACACAATCAGGCTTTCTGGATATGAATTATTTATGTCGTCAACTGTTTGAGAAAACAGTAAGGTTTTGGTGTGTATTCGCCGTGACCTCACCTACACTCGTGAGCCTGTACCACCTAATGACAATAATCAATATATATGCCTAAACGTAAGGAAAAAGAATTTGGCCTTTACTTTTGTGGGCGCCTACCTATCTCCGTCAAGTCGATTTGATTACAAAAGACTGCAAGACATCCTTTCCTCAACCTCCAATCCCTGGGTCATCATTGGAGATTTCAACGCCCATCATACACTCTGGGGAAGTCCGATGATCAACGCAAGAGGCAGAGCTCTGGTATCTTTCGCCTCCAGTAATGAACTTTGGCTGCTGAATGATGGAAGTCCTACCTTCTTACGTGGCTCCACCTACAGCAGCTGTCTTGACTTGGCTTTCGTCTCACGAAGCCTTGTCAGACGTGCAGGGTGGTTTGCGGACATAGAGACGCACGGAAGTGACCATATCCCCACGTACATCAAGATCAGAGGATTGTCCCCTTCCAAAATACGGGATACGATCCAAAGAGTGGACTGGCCTAAATTTCAGTCTATAATGGAAGAACACTGCGACGCCAATCCATCTTTCGACTTGGAAGAGGCAATTAAGAGCGCGGTGCAAGACACTATGCGCACTCTCACATGCTCTTCGAAACTGAACGATTTTGACGTGGAACTGGAAAGACTTCGAGCAATCCGACGACGTGCTGAACGAAGGTACCGACGTACGAAAACAATGGACGATCTACGGACCGCCAGGCGCACGCAAAAGAAGATACAGCGCCGGTTAGACAAGCTCGAATCGCAACGTTGGGCTGCCTTCTGTGAGTCGCTAGATCCACGCAAGCCTTTATCGCAACTATGGAGAACGGTGCGCGGACTGCGGACACTTCCCGTACAGCGATTCCCATTCAAGGCACTTGCCCTCTCTCAAAAGAGATCGGAGATTGACGTGGCAGAGGATTTCTGCGCCAGATTATCCGGCCAACTCACAGCTACCAACATTCCATCGCCTTCGATCAGCTGTCCGCCACCACGTGATCACCGGTTGGATCTACCATTCTCGATCCACGAACTTAAGGCAGCATTAGCTTTGTGTAGCCGCACATCAGCGCCAGGCCCTGACGGAATTTCCTACCGAGCTCTGTGTCACCTGGGGGAGCGAGCGAGAGGTGTTCTTCTTGAGGTTTACAATGAATCTTGGAGAAATGGCACACTACCAGCAACCTGGAAGACAAGTCGCCTTGTTCCACTGCTGAAGCCTGGCAAGTCGCCGTTGGAGCTCTCATCATATCGCCCGATCGCGTTGGCGAGCTGTGTGGGCAAAGTAATGGAGAGGATGGTCCTAGGACGCCTGGAGTGGTACTTGGAGTACCACAACACCTACCCAGATGCCATGGCGGGCTTCCGACGCGGTCGATCATCGATCGATAACGTCGTCGACCTGGTCACCTACATTCAACATGAGAAATGCCGTAAGCGTCTCTCCGCGTCTTTATTCCTCGACGTTAAAGGGGCGTATGACAACGTTACGCATGAGGCCATCCTCTCTGCTCTCGCAGAGGTAGGAGTGGGTGGTCAGATGTTTAAATGGATACGGAGTTATTTATCCATGCGATCCTTTTTTGTAAGCACCGAAGAAGGCCATACTTGTCTACATTATAGCTACCGTGGCGTCCCCCAGGGCGGTGTACTTAGCCCTGTGTTATTTAATCTAACACTAATTGCTCTCCTTGAGCACGTGCCAACTACAGTCAGGCTATCAATGTACGCGGATGACATCTGCATATGGACGTCTGCAGTAACACGCCTACATTTGCGAGCGAGAATTCAGAGAGCCGCCACACAAACTGTTCTCTACCTTCGTAATCGAGGCCTGGAAATTTCCTCAGAGAAATGCGCACTAGTGCCATTTACGCGCAAACCCATGGCAAACTACAGTGTAACGATAAATGGCCAAATTATACGACGGGTCCGATCGTACAAGTTCCTAGGTGTCATAATCGACAGGGACTTGTCATGGAGCCCACACGTATCATACATGAAAAAACGGTTGACAGGCATCTGCCACCTGTTCAAGTTTTTCGCTGGCAAGACCTGGGGAATGTCGCCAAATGCGATGTTGCAACTGTACAGGGTGCTTTTCCTAGGATTTCTGCGATACAGCTTGCCAGCAATAAACAACACTGGTAAAACAAATCTACGCACAATACAAAGCCTTCAGGGTCAAGTGCTCCGGATCTGTCTAGGCCTGGCTCAGAGTGCTTCAACAGTGGCTACGATAGCAATCGCTGGAGATCACCTTGTCAAGACCCACATTGAAATTGAAGTACTCAGGACCCATATAAGGCATCTGACCAGGACTCCTCGTCACCACTTGGCCTCCCTAACAGCGGACAGACCACACACATCTTTCAGCCGGACGATAACCGCATATGATGAATCATTGCCAGCTTGTTTTACCCCGGCTGCGAGACCTTCGATTCCTCCTTGGTGCCTCGCTCAGCCAAAAATCAACCTCACAATACCTGGTATCTCGAAAAAAGCTGATCTATCATCGCCAGCCCTTAGACAGCTCACGCTACTACATTTGTACGAGAACTACCGTGATTCTACGCATATTTACACTGATGGATCTGTCCTTCCAAGTAGCACCGCGGCGGCAATCGTCATACCAGCGAAAGCTACAACAATCAAGTTTAAGACGACCCACGCGACAACATCGACGGCAGCAGAGCTCGCAGCGCTCTTTACTGCCCTTCATCACATTGGTGATGAACCACCACATAAATGGACAATATTCTGCGATTCGAAGGCGGCACTGCAGTCTCTACTGTCACCTTTACGACGTGGACCACTCGAACAACTAATATTCCATATTACAGAGACTTTGCAACATATAAGTGAAGCAGGCCATGAGATAACCTTTCAGTGGCTTCCAAGTCACTGCGGGATTATCGGCAATGAATGGGCGGATCACGCTGCCCGCTCAGCCCATACTGAGGAGCGCCACGTCCCAATTCCTCTTTCTAGAACTGACGCAGCACGGAAGCTCCGCCTACTTGCTCGGCAGTGCACCGCGTCGCAATGGAATGAGCCACATTTAAGAAACACGCGACTGTACTCACTTGATCCAACATTAAGTCTTCGAGCGCCATCACAGCTTCGCCGTAGAGACGCCACGCTTTTATGTCGACTTTGGTTGGGCGTTGCCTTTACCAAAGCCTATGCATTCCGCATAGGGATGACCGACAGCCCAACCTGTGACCACTGCGGCCATGAAGAATCAATTGGCCATATTCTGTGTGTCTGCCCGCAGTACAGTACACAGAGGGCATGCCTTCGCCACGAACTTGACAAACTGGACGACCAAGCGCTATCCGAAAAAAGAATTCTACAACATCGAAAGGACCTACCATCACAGAAGAAGGCCGTGCAAGCGCTATTGCGCTTTTTGCGATCTACCGGCCTGAGTGAACGACTTTAACTGGAACGCCTTTTGTGATTGTGCCTCCATGTGTGCGTTTTTTTTTCCTTTTTTTTAGCGTTTTCCTCTCTCTCATCTTTCTAACCCCGATCCCCCATCCCCAGTGTAGGGTAGCAAACCGGAGACTCATATCTGGTTAACCTCCCTGCCTTTCCTCTTCATTCTCTCTCTCTCTCTCGCAAAAGCACTATATGAAGTGGCTCCGCTCTAAACTGCTATTTCCTTCGGCGGTAGACAGCAAAGGACGGCTGCTTGAGGCAGTCGAGGGGTTCGACAGGGCCGTTTAGTTCAAGTTCTGAAAACTCAGATATGGACATCTGCGAGACTGTCGTTTCTCTTCTTAGCAAAATATGTGAAACAAAAGAAAGCAATAACTTCGCAGCTATTCAACTGCTCACCGAGGAAGTGCAGCTGATGTCAGCAAAAAAGGAACGACGCCGCTACTCTGTTGACTTCATGGTGTACTGCTGTATACTTTTTACAATATCGCCCCATGCATACAAGTACATGTGCAGTCACGGGAGCATAATCATGCCGCACCCAAGGACCATTCGGTCAACATGTTCATCGTTCGGGATGAATCGCAAATTGGAGCATCAATGCGGTACATTCCTCCGCTACATGGCCAAGAAAATATCCGACTTGAATAAGCAGCAAATCTACGTGACTTTGATGGTAGATGAAATTCACCTAAACCCCTTTTTTGACTTCAAGGGAGGCAAGATCGCTGGTATCGCATTAAACAGCGCAGAAACAGCTAACAGTGCATTTGTATTTATGGTGCAAGTTTTGTATTTGCATTTATGGTGCAGCCTCACGTGCAAGTTTAACGAGCTAGCACACATTGTACCCATGCATAAGGCTAATGGGGAATTTCTGCACAAGGTATTGGGAGACGTCATTCGCGGCTTAGATAATATTGGATACAAAGTCATGTGCATTGTGACTGACAGCAACCCTGTAAATCGAAGCGTGATGATGCCTTTTAAATACTCTGTGACCAAGGCCCCATAAAATTATTTAGTGTTTCCGCACCCATCAGATCCCCACCGGCCATTGTTCTTTCTCATTGATACAGTGCACTTACTGTAGTGCTTGCGCAGCAACTGGTTAAAGCAACATGACAAGTATTTCTGGTTCCCTGAGTTTGAGCCAAGCACAACGGGCGAGTGGCGTATGCATTATGCGCATTTTAAGAGAATCGAAGACGCTTATAATTTAGAGAACAAGCTCTTACTCCGGTACGGCTACACTTTGCCCAGTAAAGTTGTTTCTCGAACAAGCATTGAGAAACAGTATGTTAAACCTGCTTTGCAGATATTCAGTGAGTCCGGACCGAATGCACTTCGAGTGATTGGAGCCAAGCACAACTTAAAACACCACGAAGAAACTGCGTTTCATAAAAATAACAGTAAGGTGGTGGAAAGGTGTCAATGTCAAGACACCTTTCAAAGTACTCACACTAAAGGATGACTGTCAAAAGCCCGTCTACCCTTCTCCATTCGACTTCATGGTTTCCTTTTTGAGCGCTTTCTTCGACTGGTTGGAAGAATGGAAGAAAATGAGGGCGGATGCCTGTAAGTCGTCTGATGAGACACATGGCGCTCTGATCCAGATGACTCGAGCATTTATTGAAATTGCCAGAACTTTGAGGAGCTCAAGATGTCCTTCGTGCTTCTTGGGAAGCTCCAGAACAACCTTCTAAAAGACCGCTTTGGATGTTACCTGCCGCTGGCTGGCTCGCAGTATCATTTGCCCGTAAGACAAATCTATGAGTGTGAAAATGAGTGATGACTACACAGCACACTTCTACAAATGAGTGTGGTACCTGCAATCGGCAACGAGAAAAATCAAAGCTGGGAAGAACTGCAAATCCAAGTAGCCGTGCCAAGCGGAAAATTCAACATTGTTGTGACCGAACAGGCGCTGTCGAAACTGAAAGATGCCGTTGCAGTCATTGCATGTGTTGCTGGTTACTCGGTGCACATCGCTTTGAAGAGGTTGAAATGTGACAAAGGCAAATAGCTCTTTATGATTGACAAGACTGTCGCAGTTTCGCCCGAAAATCACATGTACGGACTTGTAAAAGAGATCGACAGGAGAGGGCTGCTTTAACCAGCAATGCCAGCTGTGAATTCTGTGGCTCACATTTACGTTGTCGTGGAAGAGCTTTCCAAGCGCGCGGAATTTCTAAATGTCCAAAACCAGCGCCAAATAGCCACGGAACTGACACTCCAACTGCTCAGCGATGAGGAGCCTTCAGACTTTGACGTCTGTGAAAAGGGACACGCGAGTGAGTTGGTGCTGAAATATGTGCTGTGGCGCAGCACAGACATTCTAAAAAAATTCTGCCGGCGATTGAATGACAAGGTGCCTGACCCGGACAACAAGGCTAAAAATTGGAAGCTGGAAACTCAAACGAATAAATGAATAGAACGCCGGCGCGTGTAGAAAACACCTGTCTCTCTATTTCCTCTTTCTGCCTAATTTTATTCAGAGCGTAGCCGAAAAAGAAGTCAGCCAGGCGCACAACTATTATGCGGACTTGTGCTGAAGCGTTCCTACTCTTCCGCTGGAGCCGGCCCCGTCCGGCTGACGTCACGGAGGCAGCCCTCCGGCCTCGAGCCAGTCTAGGTGGCGTTGGTTCTATCTGCGTCCCCTCTGGCCTCGCACGTTGGTAGAAAGGGCAGCGCTGCAGTATCTGCAATGCTTCTGAGGGGAGTCATGGATAATGACAGCTGTCAAGCGGCTAATGTGGCGACTCCCACGGAGCTCCAGCGGGCATTGTGCACATTCGACGCGGTGGGGTGAACACGAGTTTCTCCCGTCGCCTTTTCTCTCTTACTCGCGCCGTCATCTATATACACGCTCTCAACCAACCCCCGACGAGGTGTGCGTCACAGCAGCCCACAACAGCAGCAGCAGTGGGAAAGTCGAAGGAAGAGGCAAAGAAAGCTTCGCTTTAAAAGTCACGCAGAAATTCTTCCGGTAGTTGTGTGTGTATGCGTGAGCATTGTGCCATTTGCCCATCCCCATGCAGCCCTGTGTCATTATCAATGTTATGGAACTTTATCCGACCAGTGTAAAATCTTATCAATCCTTATCGGTCGTTATCACCTTATCGAACATTCGCTTCACATATTCGATAGTGAACATGATTAGACAGGGTTAGTTTTGTTGAGTGAGGCATTCAATGCTTTATTAATGGTTCGAATGCTTGTTTTGAGCTTGTTCTTTATTAAAACGTATGCCATTTTATGTGTTGTATGGGTGATTTCAATGAATGCCTACACTGTTCGTTTCACTTTGCTGAGAACTTTCAGCCTCTGGCTTACGTGGGTATGAGCCATTGATTGATTGCTTGCTTGCTTGCTTGCTTGATTGATTGATTGATTGATTGATTGATTAATTGATTGATTGAATGAATGATTGATTGATTGATTGATTCTTTATTGGTTTATCACATATACATGTGATGGGAGACGAAGGGAAAAGCCATTCAAGGATGGCTTGAGGGAGTCCTTCGCCCCCACGCTGGCAAAGGCAACAGAACAGGCACACAAGTCCTGTTCACATGGTCGTACACTTTTACGAAACCATCATATTAAGCACAACATTGCCATAAACCTTGACAAAACCATAAACACATTAGTTACTGTCCGACGTAGGGCATCGTGCGTTAACATACTTCACCTCGGCATCGAATGACAGCACATTTCATAACAACGTACGCTTCCCTGTGGCTATGCTACCCTGTGGTACTCCTGAGATTATTTGCTTTCTGTCAGATACCATTTCATTCATTGACACAAACGGGGGCGTGAGCCGTTCATTCTCTTAGGTGACGGACAAATTTCTCCTTGGGTAGGCATAGAAATGCTTACGCATTTAAAGAGCAGTCCAAGTCAAAGTAGGTACTTTACCACCATAAATGGTAACAAAGCTACAGAAATAAGCGCTCTTAGTAATCGTCAGTCCGCGCAATATCGCGCTATATATATATATATATATATATATATATATATATATATATATATATATATATATATGACACAACGTCCTAATGGCGCTAAGATCAGAGAAATAAAGCAAGTACCTCAATCACAGAAAGATTAAATAATTATGCTCTGTAATGAGAGCACCCGTGCCAACAAAGCATGATACAGCACCTCCGCGGTTTCCTCTTGTGCAATTGGAGGCGCGGCGAAAAAAAAAATTGGTAAATGGGCATGTTTCATTCACCCACGCACTAATAATAATTCTTCATGCTATGACAAAGTCAGTCTTCTCCCCAGCTGCAATTTGTCGCATATGTCCGTGTTAGAGAGCTGACTGAGGTTATTTTTTCCCTGTTTATCAGGGGGTCAGAGCTATGTTTCTTTCTCCCAGATTTCTATAACCAAAGGATATAATGGAGTGTTTTCGTTTTCCCACTTCATAGCGACGTTTTACTCCATTTTGTTGTATAAACATCCTACTGCTCTGCAAACAAAGAACTGTTCAAAGGTATTGCAAAGCTTTTGCGTCACGCTAGCCATTACCATAAAGCGTGTCATTTTACCTTAACGATAAGCACCAAGTACATGCTCTCGTGGATGCCTTCGCGCCATAATCTTATTGAACAGACATTTTTAGCTTACTGCACACCAGTTCCATTTGGCAATTTTTTTCAAGAAAAAAGAACGAGCGCTTCCTCTACTTTGCTGCATTCTTTATATATTTCAGTGTTTTTTTTTCATCCTTGCCGACCGGTAATCAATACTACTGTCCCTCTTCACCCGTGGGCAAAGGACGAGTTGTCGAGAAGACCCGCTCCCTTTTTTTTTTCACCTACGCGGAAGTGTGGCCGGACATTTGGGCATTTGCTGCAAGCTTTGTTGCTGTGGTCAAACAATGAGATTGTTTATTACCTTCTTTATTTGCTGATTCTACAGAAACAACGAGACCTAACACCTTTTCTCTATTATCTAATGTTTTATCAGTTCAGGCTTTGCTTTGTGATTCTTAGCTGTGAGCAAACAATGTGTTTACGAGAAATGAGCCCATTACATTGCCTAGTTTTTTCTTTGTGCGACTTCTCTCTGATGATAGTGGGTCTCCCCGCTGCAGGCATCAACGCTGCTGGGCTCGCCCAAGGGTGTAGGGTAAATAGTTTTCTCGGTGGAAAACAATGGCTCGGTTTCTGCCCTGCACTTCGCCCCTCCCGCCGCTTTTTTTTTTCTGATTACGATGAAAACTTGCCTTAGGGCATATTGTTCGCCTTCTACTGCCTGCGTAGTTTAAGGCTCGCGTCGCGTCCGCTCTGTTGAAAGCCTCGTTTCCCTGCAATACCAGGAAACGTCACCCCGCGCACTATTTACCATTTCCCCAGTTTCACGCCTGCCATTGTCATTGCTATTGATTTGCTGCCCTCCGGGGTGCCGTTATCCTGTCATGAGCACGCGGTCGTTTGCGCCCGAGTCGAGCTTGTTTACGTAGGTCAGCGTCTACTGCGCGGTCCCTGTCGTGTTTTGTTTACCGGAAAATCGTGAATGCATTCAGTAATAATAGGTACAGGATGCATTATGTAAACCTTGTTTGTCAGTCTTCAGCTCTAAACGGCATCCGTGCAGCCAGGTATTCATTTTTGTTTCTGTTTTGGCATGACGGGATTATTTACCGATCTCCACAACAACACTGAACTGCGGACCGGGCCGAGGCGTTCTTGAAATATTCAAGTGCTTGATCAGCGCCGAGAGCATTGCTAAGCGGTAGCGAATAAAAAGAGCAGCAGTGATTGTTCAAAAAAGGGTAGTCTGAAAATTATAGTATGGGAAGCTAATGGCGGAGACGCAACTGAGATTTTATTGCGGTGATGCTCTGTGATAAACGCAGTCAGAAGCGTGAATCTGGCGGCACGGCTCTGAATAACCCAAAGCGTTCTGTTTGCTGTTTCAGCATAGGTCGGGAACGTCATGCAATACAGAGCTGAAGAACTTGATGGCGCTGCAATAAATAATGCTGTAGCTAAATTATATTCACAGGGAAGCGGTCGAAGAAAACATTACGACGCACTATAAGCCAATTACACGGTTGCTAAGAAGCCGCACTTATTTTGGAGCACGCAGCGGCGCCTTCTATATCTATGAGAGCACTTTAATGAGTTGCAAAACATCCCACTAGCACAATCAGGTAATGAACACCACTGCTTCTGATATAGCATGCATGTTTGTTTAACTTCTGAGTTGAAATAGTGGCATATAGCGTAAAGTCGTTGACATAGCGATACCTCAGAGGCCATCGGCGCTGTGTTGCTAAGCATATGTGTTCAGTCTGTATTGCAGGCTGTGCCGGCTGCGTTATCGATCGAACCAGAATGCAAGAAAATGTCCTTGCCCTGTGACTGAGGTCCGCATAAATGGACTGCATTGGGCAATAACTAATCCGAAGCCATCTGCTGTAGCTTTACTGGCAGTTCTGGCGCACTGGGACATTAAATGAGCGTAATCGTCGTTATTAAAAAAAATTTCGCAGACTCCAGAGGTTGCAGCTTATCTCGACGAACAATTAAAGAAACAGTACCTTCACTTCGGTAACGAAAGAATTTGTTTAACTACGAATGTTTCACCGAAGCAGCAAAAGTCACAGCGACGAAATAAAGCTGATTCCTCAATCCGATGCTTTTGCGTCATAAGCCTTTGTACTGCGCATTTCGATTCGGCAACCCTGGCACCAGCGGCTTCGCAAAGACTTGAAGCCGGTGTAGAATTTCAGTTTCTTTAATCTGTTATAAAAGTGCTGCTTCGCCTTGGATGGCTCTGCAATTTAATGCCATCTTTCTCTATAAGTGAAACTGGCGCTTTACATTTATGTTATCAAAAGAGAAATGCTCTTTAGAAGAAAAAAACTGCGCATCAGAAAATTTCGCAAGGTTTTCGCGTAATGGAATACATTTCGGCAAAGCTTTATGTTGCTGTTTTAGTTTTATGTGTATGACGGTTATAAATACATGCGCGACCAATGAATACCTTCGCTAGCAAGGTGACTGTGACGTTGCTCTGTTTCAATCCTAAGCAGATTGCGGCAGAGTGTTTGTTGCCAGGGCCGCTGAGAAATATGCCACTTTCGTGTCGCAGCGCGCCGGTAGACACAGAACGGAAGGTATTATTCGTCATTTCATTGGTTCTCCTCACTATACCGCCTTCATCATTGTTATACCCGCCGTGGTTGCTCAGTGGCTATCGTGTGGGGCTGCTGAGCACGAGGTCGCGGGATCGAATCCCGGCCACGGCGGCCGCATTTCGATGGGGGCGAAATGCGAAAACACCCGTGTGCTTAGATTTAGGTGCACGTTAAAGAACCCCAGGTGGTCTAAATTTCCGGAGTCCTCCACTACGGCGTGCCTCATAATCAGAAAGTGGTTTTGGCACGTAAAACCCCAAATATTATTATTATTATTCATTGTTATGATCCTAACTAGGTGACACTTCTGTTTGAACGATCTGTCAACATCGTTCCACACCTGAATGGATTTTCAATTTATGAATTCCCCTTTCTTGTCAGATGGACGTTTGAGGAGCAAAATTTTCAGATCGAAGTGAATACAAATATTGTAAAAGAACGACCTTCGATATTGAGTCGCATGCTAGTATTTACAACTTCTAAATAATCTGAAGTACCACGGTCTATTTATTTATTTATTTATTTATTTATTTATGTGCTAAGTACCTGCGTCGCCTCGAAGGCATTTAGAGACACAGTTAGAGAAAGATGTAACAAATCATTCACAGGAATAAGTAAAGAATGTATAAAATAATGTAACATCAAGGTGGGAGCACGCAATAGGTGAGCACTTTCAAGCGCGATTGAAAAATAAAACAAAATTAAAGCAGTAATGCATTGTCACAAACACAGGCGGGAATAAAAATCATTGTTATCAGATATTTAAACACATCCCCCGGTAACCAGTTCATGTTTGTCACAGTTTGTGGAAAAAAAGGATTTGGTAAAACGGTGCGTATATTACAGCTCTATTCTCGCACCTTCTTTGAGTGGTCGAATCGAGACATAACTCGGCTCCGACCGGTAGTTGCGGCTATCAATGCCTGTTTGATTGTATAAAATATGTTGGAACAATTTCAGTTTTAAATTTTTTCTTCTGGTTATTAACGTTTCCCAGCACAGCATTCCATTTGTTTCAGTAATACCTTCGAAAGGGTTGTAATTATCGGAGGCGAAAAGTGCAGCCTGATTTTAAATTTTATCTAATACTTCAGTCAAATAATCCTGATATGGGTCCTAAATTATAAAGGCGCAATCAAGGATAGATCTGACATGCAAAAAATAAAGTGTTTCTTTAACTTCTTTATACGCTGATTTGAAATTTCTGCGAATGAAAAACAACATTTTACTTGCCTTAAATACTAACTTCACACTGTGTACGTTCCATTTGAGTTTGGGTGGGAAGTAAACGCCAGGATATTTGCACTCTGAAACAGTTTTTCTTGTTGTGATTTCAGATTTGTACCGTGTTTGAGGTTCGATTCTGCTTTTATTGTAAAAATGGACGTGATTGCACTCATTTATATTCAGATTCATTTGCCAGCGTGTAAACATCGATTTGCTATTTCATCACGGTCCCTCTGAAAGATTGTTACATCTGATGGTGAATTTATTGCTCTGTAAAGAGCACAGTCGTCTGGAAATAATTTCGAGGTGGACGCCATGTCATCTACAATGCTATTAATATATGTAAGGAATAGTAGTGGCCACAGAACTCTGCCCTGGGGCATTCCTGAAGTTGCAGTAATGTGTGAAATACACGTATTAAGAACCACGTACTGTTTACGATCGTTTATATATATATAGTTATAAACTGAGTTTCGGGTTTTATTATGTATGTTCAAGGATGTTAACTTAATATTAAGCAAGTGATGAGATACTGTGTCAAACGCCTTTTTTTAAAGTCAAAGAATAGCGCATCTACGTAGTTACCTACCAAGTGTTAGAATTGAACTATTGTGTTTTGCACGAGTAACCGTTACGAAAACCATGCTGCGAGGCAGTAAAAAAGTTAATCGATTCAAGGTATTTGAATAATTGACTATATAACATAAGCTCAAAACCTTGCAGGATACTGAAGTAAAGAATAGATGCCTGTAATTTTCCACTAGCTTCTCTTCTCCTCATTGAAATATGGGATTAACAGCCACGATTTTCCAGTCCTGTGGAACCGAGTAGCCTTGTACGAGAGTTATAATATAATAAAAAAGGTATTATACAATAATGTCATGACATTTGTTTAGAATACAGGATGGAACTCTATCAAGACCCATTGATTTGGGGGAGTCCGATTCCCGCAGAATACAGTGAATATCAGCTATATCAGTGTTTATTTCAGGCATGCAATGGTCAGAGGCACTGACGTCAGTCATTAGTCCATCGGAAAACATCGATTTGAAATATGCATTAAACGCTTCCGCCTTTTCAGGGTTTGTCGTTATAGTAGTGCCATTCGATTTTAGGGTGGGAACTGAAATTTCATCGGTTCAACATGTTTTTATATATTTAGAAAAAGCTTTAGGTTTTTTTTTTCAGGTCTGTGTTTGCTTGGAGGAAAAATAATTGCTTCGCTATCTTTACTTCCAGTTTCAGCGTCCAGTTTGGACTCCTTAAGTTTTGGCGGTTGAGTGAAGCGTTATTATCGCAGCCTTTTTGTATGCGCTTCTAGCTTTCCGGATCAGTCTATGGACTTCGAGAATGAAGCATGGTTTATTTTTCTTCTTTTTCCGCAAGAGTTCACAGGAACATGTCTGTCTAGCAGTTGTAACATTTTGTTGCTAAGGGTGGACCATAAATGATCTGCATTACTACACTCTGACAGACGCCGGAAGGTTGGCAAGTGTGGTACTAATTCTGCCTGGATGGTGTCAAAATTTCCTTTCTCGTATAAGAATTATTGTGGGGGTAATTCCACCTGTATTGGAACAATTTAAATCTTTATATTTGTAATGACCGCGTCGTGCACACTGAGGCCAGGTTGCGTTGAGACATTGATCACAATGTTGGGGTCGTTGTAAAGGACAAGATCTGATGCAGCCTGTTGTCTAGTAGGGGCAAGCTTATATTGAGTTAAATTAGTTAACATAATTAGGTTGCGGAAAATTGTATTGATTCTTTATTTGTTAGTTATTGGGCCATCAGTAGTCCAGGTTACATCTACGAGGTTAAAATCGCCGCCTAGAAAAGCAGTATCAAAGATCACTGATAAAATGTCAGCCAGGTTATGAATTAGGGTTTCATTACTTTTGGGTGGGTGGTAGAAGAATTTAAATACCAGATTGTAGCCCTTTGAGTCGTGCACTCGACACCATACTGATTCTGCATCATTGTTAAAATGAAGATCTTCACTAGGCAAATCATTTGCTATTAAAATAAAAACGCCTCCGCCGTGCCGATGTCTATATTCTTACGGTAGGCAGTAAGCCCCGGTGGAAATATTTCGCTGTTCGAGATACCCTTATCTAAGCAGGATTCGGTGTCTAGTACAACGTGCGGCTGCACAGTTGCAGCCATAGAGACAAAATCGTCCCTATTATTTTTGATGCTTTTGCAGTTAACTAAATGTACGGACAATCTTTGAGGTCCAACCAAGCCTCAAAGATTGTCCGTACATTTAGTTAACTGCAAAAGCATCAAAAATAATAGGACAATCTTTGAGGTCCAACCAAGCCGAGAAGAAGTTTGGTTCGACACAGTCGCACTGCTGTCTCGCTCCCGAGTGTTTTTGAATTTCTTCGACGTTTTGTCAAATAGATTTGTCGAAGACGTCGGACGACTCGCCAAGGTACCTTCCCTACCGGAGGCCGGGGGGACCTTCTCCTCCCGTCGCTTCGACAGGAGCCTGCAGAAGAGCCCGATCTGGTAGCGGCGAGAGCTCCGTCATGACTACGCCTGACCTGACACCGGGCCAGAAGCCACCGACTGACCCTGAGAGCAACCGTGGCTGTAAGCGATACAAGGCTACAGAAACAGACGACGAGTCCACGCTTATTGATGATTGTGACATAGCTGACATCACAGATCTGGACGATGAAGGCTTCAGGCTTGTGCGTCACCGCAAGAAGAGGACCGTCGGAATCCCAGTGATTATTACCCCTGCCACAGAAGGAGCCGACTTGAAAAAGGTAAATCCCATTGTTCTGTCTACGGAAATTGAAAAGATTCTTGGCACATCGCCAGTTAGGAGCCGATTTACTGCTCAAGGAGCCCTGCTTCTACATGTACAGACAGAAGAGCATGTGAATTCCCTTCTCAGCTGCAAGTCAATCTCAGGGACTGCAATATCAGCAAGAGTGCCCAATTCGTACCTGCAAAACACGTGCATTATTAGAGGAGTACCGAAGGGGTACACTGACGAGGAACTGCTGCTATACCTAAAACCACAAGGTGTTTACCATGCAAGGAGAGTCACGCGACGCGTCAAAATTTCCGAAACCGATTGGGAGTCCAGGCGAACCAGCTCCGTGGTTCTTACGTTCGCTCCGAATACAGACCGTCCAGAGAAGATCAACTTGGGCTTCACAAGACACGAGACCATTGACTACGTTGAGACACCACCTCGGTGCTTCAAGTGTCAGCGCTATGGACATGTGGCCAAGTACTGCCGTGGTGAGCAGCGGTGTAAGAGATGTGGAGGACCGCACGATTTCAAAACATGCACGTGCAGCGAGAACTTTCTATGTGCAAACTGTAGTGGTTGCCATCCAGCTAGTTACAGCAAGTGTCCTACGCGTGCAGCAGCAATAAAGCGTCAGAAAACGTTTATCTTGGCGCCAACAGGAAACGATGAGAAAAATACGACGAAGAAAAAGACAGAAAGTCACAGAGAGTCGGACGAAATCCAATGGAGCTCAAAGAGTGAAACTGATTTTCCAAGCCTGAAGCCTTCTCCAGGAATCCAGGACACAGTGGTGCCATCGCGCAGCGGACCGGCTAAAGCAGTCCAATCGGTGAACAGAGGCCCCGTGGAAAAGAAGTCTGCTGAACAACCGGAGCAGCGAAGTTATGCGTCTGCACTGCAGCGACCCCAATCGCGCTGCGACGAAAACAATCAACAGGAGGACTGTCAGCAGGTGCTACGTGCTCTCTTCAAGGCCTTGCGATCACACATAGAGAAGATGCCGGCGAGCTCCATGAAGGAAATGCTCGAAGTAGTCCTGGCTCTCGAGTCAGTGATTGTAAGCTCTGCCTCTTCTTAAAGCACCAAGCAATATGGATGCGGTCAGGACACAATGTTTACCATCTCGTCCACAGGTGCCACTTATTATGCAATGGAACTGTGCGGATCTTGCGTGCCACTTACCTGAACTGTCTCTTTTCTTACGCAACATGCCTGTGCCAATATTGGCCCTGTCCGAGGCTGGTCTTCCAAGTTCCAGATCAATTGCTGGTTATGTCGCACATGGAAATCAAAGTATTCCGACATTTCCGAACGGAAGCGCCATGCTATATGTGAGACGGGAAATACCACATTGCGTTCTACCAGTTCAAGACCTTTGCAGCAGTGCTTTAGAAGTCACTGCTGTACAAGTGCGGCTGGGAAACCGAAGTCTCAGCGTGGCCTCCGTATATGTGAGCTCTCGTCAGAAGGTCCCGATGGGAGAAATTATAAGAGACCTCTGCAGCCGCTGCCCAGCTCCGAGGATTATATGTGGGGACTTCAACGCGCACCATACTCTCTGGGGCGACAAGACGACTGATGTACGCGGAAAGCAAATTGTTAGAGCTTTAAACACCGAGGGACTCTGCGTGGCAAATGATAAACAGCCAACGTTTTTTCGACCACCGGCCTCTTACAGTGTCATTGACTTGACGTTACATTCAACGGACATCCTCGCATCGTCAACGACTAGCAAGGATAGAATGGGCAGTGATCATTTTCCTGTCTTCGTAAACATTGCTGGATATAGAACCAACGGCCGAAGATCCTGTCCTGTGACGCATTGGGATACGTACAGGGATGGCCTAAGCGAATCATCTGGAGACCTGTTCGCGGACATGCTACGTAGCAAGAGATTGGCTACCGCTGAGCTGAAGCTACCCGACCACTTCCCCGCTCCGGATCTAAAGCTCAAAAATCTATGCGCTGCCCGTAGAAGAGCAGAACGGAGGCTGATGAGGACGAAGGGTGACCCACCAATGAAGACTATATACAACAGGATTAACGCAGTGATTCGGCGGTATACAAGGAAACTAAGAAGAGATCAATGGGCATCATTTTGTGCAAGCCTATCGGTCTTCACACCAGTTCCAAGGATATGGTGGGTCGTTAATAACCTTGCTGGAAACTTTCGACCACACAAGCCATTTGAAGCCCTGGCATTGAAGTTAGGCAAGACACTCGCTTGTCTTGCGAATGCGTTCGCTGAAATATACTCTTCCGGCAGGTCAGCCGGCACAACCGACCCGCCACCGCCGCTGTCGTCGTCTTTAATGGATGCTCCGTTCACACTCAGAGAGCTGGAACTAGCCATGAGCAGCCTCCGACGTCGCTGTGCGGTGGGACCTGACCTTATCAGTAATCAGATGCTGACAAACCTACCGGTTGAGAGGCGGCGTGATTTGCTGGCATTTTTCAACCAAGTCTGGGCCAGTGGGGCTATCCCACATTTATGGAAGGTAGCATGGGTGGTACCGGTTCTGAAACCTGGAAAGAATCCTGCAGCTCTGGACTCATACAGACCGGTATCACTGACCTCGTGTGCAGCGAAGCTAATGGAGAAGATGGCGTGCAAAAGACTCACTTGGTATGTCGAGCAGGGTCGAAAACTACCATCGTGCATGACTGGGTTTCGGCAGCGTCTAAGCGCTCAAGACAATGTGCTGGACCTGCTAAGCCACATAGAACATTACAGTGCGGACGGCCTGTCGACACTTGCTGTTTTTATGGATGTCTCTAAAGCTTACGACTACGTGTCTCAAAGAGCCATCATCAGCCAGTTACAATTTATAGGCGTCACGGGTCATCTCTTGCACTTCGTACATACGTTCCTCAATGATCGTCGCATCAGAGTTCGTCTTGGCGACACTTTGAGCGATGAAATACGTATATTTCGTGGTGTGCCACAGGGGAGTGTTTTATCTCCCTTATTATTTAACATTGCCATGAGTAGCCTCCCAACAGTACTAAACCATCGAACACCAGTGAAGATATCTATATATGCCGATGATATCTGCATATGGGTCTCCGGCTACCAGCATCGCCGCCTCGCACGAATAGCCCAGGGAGCAGTAAAAGCAATTCAGAGTCACTTGGCCACGATTGGATTAACACTATCAGCAGAGAAATCTTCATTCGTACTATTTCCTGGAGGGAAAAGAAAATCTACACGCTTGACGCTGACTTTGGACGGATACCAGATTCGACAAGTCACCAACGTCCGATTCCTGGGCGTTACCTTAGACCACAGGCTACTCTGGCGCCGCGGTGTTGACCACGTTGTGGCGTCATCGTCACCCAGGCTACATGTGCTCAAGCGAGTCGCTGGCATACGCTGGGGCAACCACCCGACGTCAATGCTACGGCTACATACAGCGTTGGTTACCAGTCGAGTCCTGTATCAGCTACCTCTGATGTCACCCTCCGACAGCCAATACGAGCGCTTAGAAGCCATCCACAGAAAAGGTATCCGACTTTGCCTTGGAGTACCTCAGCCAGCGTCAAACAAGAAAGTGCTCTACGAAGCTGAGTCACGCCCTCTACGACTTCAGGCTTCCGAGGCTCTGATGATCCAGCTACTACGATTGAGTGAGTCTACGCCCGGGAGAGCCCTCTTACGACGTATAGGTAACAGGCCGCGCTCACATTTTTATGCAGCATTGAACACGCTTCGCGTATTAGGATTGCGCTGCTCAAGATCGAGGGAAAGGATAGAACCACCCTGGACATTCGAGGACATCACATGCAACTTAAGTGTACCACGATTGCAATCAAAGAGCTGCATTCCATCTGCAGAAGCCAAGTCATTAGTCCTGGAACACCTGAACACGACTTACCCGAATCACCTACAAGTATACACAGATGGCTCTGTCAAGGCAGACGAAGACCGCTGTGCAGCTGCATACTACATTCCCTCTCTAAGATATACGTGGTCTGGGCGTCTGGACTGTATATCCTCGTCGACAGTTGTGGAAGGCGCTGCGATAGCTTCTGCTCTGCGCAAATTAAAGACTTTGCCTCCGCAGAATGTGGTTGTCCTTACGGACTCAAAGGCCGCATTACAACAAGTATACCATGGTTTGCCATCCCTCAAGTTCCCACGCAAATCCCTAGCCATCGTGAAAGAACTCAACAGCAAAGGCTTCACAGTAAAATTTCAGTGGATTCCCTCCCACATTGGTATCTCAGGAAACGAAAAAGCTGATGCGCTTGCATACGCAGCACTCTATCATCCTCCAAAAATCAAGGCTCCAAAGAGTAACAACGTGCAAAAATCTGAAATTCGAAATCACTTTGCGTCGCTTTGGGTTCCACCGCATATGCCCTGCGTAACCAAGAGATTGCACCGAGAGGAAGCCTCACTTCTATATCGTATAAGGACAGGATCTGCTAACACACCGGCCTGGTTATTTAAAACGGGGCGAATCAATTCTCCGAACTGCACGGCATGCAACGAGACAGGAGACATTGAGCACTTTTTGTGGTCCTGCCAGCAATTCCAAGATGAAAGAGACACTCTCCTGAAGAATTTGCAAAACAAGGACCTTCCGCATGCGCGCCTGCAACACCTTATATTTCCCGAGGGATCAGTGCTGGCCCGCAAAGAAACTTCACGTCTCCTGATCGAATTCTTAAGAGAGACTGGGTTGATGGACATATGGTGAAACCCATCAGCGGTATTGTGCGAGACGCTCGGGCGGAGCAATTGCCGGCCTTGTTCGCCAGGCTAAACCCGCCTGTTGCTACAATTCACCACCACCACCACCACATCCAACCAAGCCGTTCATGTCGGTTCGAAGTGGCTTACCATGTGCACATCAGACGTGCGAATGCGCAGACGCTCTCAGTAGAACAGTAGGTTGCCACGCATTGCTTTCCGATCTGTTCGTGTCGCAGTTTATAACTGCCTTATCATAATTTAGGCGTACACGGGGTTCTCTGCTTTGTCGTTTTTCTTTTGCGTAATCCTAGAGAAGGCGCCGTTTTTCCCGGACAGCATGACTGAAGTTTTCCAAAACACTGAGACCCGTGTCTTTAAATTTGCCCGACATTTTGTAGCTCACTCTCGCGTGCTTTTCAGCTTGAAAAGTTCGCTACGATCGGTTGGTTTTTTCCTTCCCGGTGTGCTCGAATCCAATGCGCCCTTTCGATAAGTATGTTGTCGAGTTTTAGATGGTCCTTTCAGACGATTTTCACTGGTTCAGATGTTTGCCATGATTCCTTCGTTTTGTTGTCACGCAGGCCAAACAAGATAATATTTTGTCTCAGGCTCCTGTTTTCGAGACCGTCCTATTTATAGCATCAAGCTTCTGCTCTGAATCCTCTATTTGGGAAATACGATCCTCAATCAGAGTAGTCTTCGGAAACATGCTGTCAATTTTCTTTTCGAGTTTTATTTGGTTCGTTTTAATGGCTGCTGGCTTTGTCAAAACGGTCGCCTGGTCTCCCTGTACCTGTGCGAGTACCTGCGCAATTTTCTCAAAGTGTTCAGCTTCGGCTTTTGTCATGGGACCGGGATTTAGCACTATGTACCCCCACAGAAGCAATAGCCCATCGCGGAACAAGAGACATGAGTCAAAAGGCAAACATTCCATCACAGACATCATACCGGCATTAAATACATGAGCACAATGGTAAAACAAGCGGTTGTTGAGGGGACACGACGCTCTTACAATTAAGACGTTATTCGACGGGTAACTAAGCGAAGATTTCGTGCAAACAACCTGGTACATAGAGCGAGGTGAGCACAGGCCATGAAGAGTGCCGTGTCCCAGTTGTTGCCGACAACACAGGCCGCTTTTATAGGTGCAATAGAACGGAAGCGTCGCGCGATGCTTCATCACGTATCCTTCGGCTATCGGATGCAGATTTCTTGCCACCGCGCATTGCTCAGAGCGATTACTAGATGAGTTCAGCGACAAGTGGTCCAGCTTGTGCCATGGCCTGACGTCACAGACAGGCGCAGTCGCGACGAGGTCCGCCGTGACCGCGAAGAATGCGAGCACAACCTGGTACTTAGAGCGAGGTGAGTACAGGCCGTCGGAAGTGCCGTGCCCTTTTGATAAAGAAAGCACTGTTTGCGCTGCTCATTTGATGCATGTAATTTTGCTAACTGGAAGTAAGGTTAACCGAGAAACTTGTACGTGAAAAACAACTGAAATATCATCGTATGCCTAGTCTTAACCGACTCTGCCGGTGTTCCAATTCCTTCCGTCTTTTCTGCCACCATACTAAACCACACATTTTCAGAAAATTTCACAGCCACATCTAACCACATATTGTAGCGAAGTGACGCAGCCGTGAGATATCAGACGCATCAACTCACCAGGGAGACGGAAGATGAATGGGGATGAGCTCTGGCAGGGGCAAGTCCACATCCACAGGTACGACGACGAGAAGTAGCATTTGAATAACTACGTTTATTCACTTGAGATTTACTTTAAGTTAACACTGTATCAAAATATTTACAAACAGAATGATGTCATACCCGTCGTCGTCGGCCTGCCTGACCGGCCTGGTCTCCCCTGGTGAAGATACGCCGTCTGCTTCTGTCTACTTGCTCACTCCCAAAACTAACCCAAACTATTCCTTAAATAAGTTTCCCCAGCATCCAAGGGACCCGTGGACCGGCGGGAGGCGCAGGCTTCTCCACCAATGGGTTACTTCATTACTCCGACCAATCAGGCAAGCCGACATCATCCAATGAGCGTCAGAGTTCAAGAGGTCAAGAAATGGTCGTGTCAACACTACGTACACAAAAGCACTCTGACCATCACTAATCAGCTTTTGACAGCCGAGCTTGGGACAAGGACGCGTCAAGTGCACGTGTGACAGCCCGGCGCCGTACATGCCCGGCACCGTCGAGGTCATTCGGGGTACAAAGGCTTCCCCCCGCGTCGAGGAGCCCACAAAATTGCCCGAAAGCAAGCAAAGAGGCCCGCGCTATACACTTTTCGCGACATTATGGCAAGTGCACAGCACTTTAAGTATGTTAGCACGCCCTCTATAATTGTTGCTCCATCCTGTGTGAGTAAGCTTATCGATGAACTATGCATTCAGTCTGCTCCCGGATACGATTGTATTAACTCAAAATTCTTAAAAAACACTTGAGATTATTCTTCTATCATACTATCCAAACCTTTTCTGCAACCCCAATACAATCTTTTCCAGCTACCTTATGACTGGAAAATAGGCAAGGTGATTCCAGTGTATAAATCCTGCAGCAAAGCATCGCCTAATAATTATCGTCCGATCGCTCTCACCAGTACATGCTGTAAAATGCTCGAACATATTATTTTTACTAACCTGTTTAACTTCCTTCAATCGAACTCACTTTTTTTACGTATGCACAACACGATTTTCGGAAATCTTATTCCTGTGAAACCCAATTAATATCGTTTACACATGCAACACCACATTATTGACCAATCATCACTAGCCGATTGTATATTCTTAGATTTTTCAAAATCATTCGACGAGGTGTGTCACAAACTATTGCTTCAAAAACTAAAACAACTTAACATTGACTGTAACCTTTTGAAATGGATTGAGTGTTTTCTTCTCAACCGCTCGCAATTTGTGCTAGCGGCATTAACTCCAGTTTTACAGATGTCCGTTCAGCTGTTCCGCAGGGTTCCGTCCTTGGACCCCTATTGCTCCTAACTTACATTAATGATCTGCCCTCGCTTATCAACTACCATATCAATCTGTTCGCTGATGAGTGCGTCATTTTCAGAGATATTGCCAATGCTAACGATATTAAATTACTGCAGTCGGACCTTACCGCTATAGGGAACTGGTGCAATGAATGGTTAATGCAGCTAAATATCAGCAAATGCAAAGTCATGCGCGGGTCTAGGAAAACATCTGCCATACTTTCGAACTACATTGACAACATGTTGTTGAACTCAGTTTCTTCATATAAATATATTGGTGTTTACATCACTTCTAACCTCAGCTGGTCTATTCACACTGAGAACATAATTTAAAAACGCTAATCGCATATTTGGCTAACTACATCGAAACTTTTTCAACGTACCTACTAATTTGAAACTTTTTTGTTATATATTACTTCAATACGACCCAAACTCAAATACGCGACTCCGGTATGGGACCCTTCTCATGGAAACCTAATCAGTGACCTCGAGATGGTTCAGAATAACTCTGTACGTTTTATTCATGCTAACTACAACCACACAGCGAGTATAACTAGTACGAAATCTAATCCTTGCCTCCCATCGCTGAGATGTCGCAGAAAAGTGTCTCGTATTGCCCTCTTTCACAAGCTGTACCATCATACTCTACGAGATCACCTAATCCCCCATCCAATTTATGTATCCCGTCGCATTGATCATAAGTACAAAGTTGGCATTTTGTCATGCAACACCAAAAGTTTCTCACAATCATTCCTGCCACGAACCTCACATGACTGGAACCATCTTCCAGCTGTAGTTGTAGGCCTTGCTAATTATGAACAATTCCGTGAAGCCTTAGATAATTTTGTATATACATGTGCCATTTAAACACGGATGTAACTAACTGTATTTGTTTCCTTCATTCTTTTGTATTTACCCCTCCCCCTCTGTAATGTTTTTCGCCCTGAGGGATATAATAAATGAAATGAAATGAAAAATATGTGATGCTCTAGGAAACTGATAGTAATAAGACAATTGTCATCACACGCACGTAGCAGACTGTTGTGTTCGTAGAAGGAGCTGCATGCAATACTACAGCACCGCCACGTCGTTTTGCAGGAAACCACATAATACGAGATTGACCGAATAACAAAACGCGTTGTTTCAATTGAGAGAAAATTTTGTATGCTGAATCAAGAGAGGCACGCTTATTTACCAACTGGAAACTATTGCGAAAGCGAGACCTCGTCGATTCGTTCTGTCTTCGTAACAACTGCGGCTTTCAGACTGCAACATCGTATGGAAGAGTATACATTTGCCCCTGCTTCTCTCCCTGTAGATTGCAACAACTGTTATTATCGCTTATCGCATTTGACAGAAACGAATATTCAAATTTGAATAGCTGTTCTCGAATCGAATACTAGAGCAATAGTAAAGACAACTCGATCCACATTCAGAACTTGAAATATTCACATGCGCCAATTTATCGGTTCCTTATGTGCTCGGCCTATAGCAGAACCTCACTTATACGGCGGACCTACCAATTATGTTACCCTAATACATAAACGGACGTTGCGCTTATGCCTTAATTCTCTCGGGTATGTTTGTCTCCGGCTACCATATCTAATGCAACATACTTCAATAAAAATGATTACAAATATTTCTATCTCATCATGTAACATCGCAATTAGTATGTGAGTTATCGTCGAACGCTCGGAAAAAAGTCCGAAGTCACGTGCAGCCTCAGTGTGCCCCACCCACCAGCGAAACGAACCCTTTCAACTGCCGAAGAAAAGTTTCTTGTGCTAGATCACCCGAGCACAGGGTTTCAAGGCCACCTACAAGTGCACATAGACGGGTTGGTGTGTGCACAGACAGACAGCTGCGCACCGGCATTCTGTATACCCTTCTTGATGTGTCATGGTCCGACCGCCTGGATCACGTAGTATCGTCTACAACAGCAGAAGGTGCCGCGTTACCACGGCCTTGCGAAAACTACCCATTTATTCCGCACGTCACTTCGTGGTGCTTACGGACTCTAAATCGTCGTTACAACGATTACATCATGGCCTACCTTGAGACAAGTTTACAAGGTAATCTCCGGCACTGATCATAGCTTTAATGAGCAAGGGATCTAACGTAAAATTTCAGTGGATCTCATGCCACGTAGGAATTCAAGGACATGAAAAAGCTGACGCTCTTGCACACCAGGCACTGACAGGTGTCCCAAAATTAAGAGTGCCTACGATTTTTCAGAACCCTAAGAGTGCAACCCGCAATCACTTTATGTCGATCCACCAGGATCCACACCCAGCCTGTGTCACCAACGCTGTTTAACTGCATTCGAACCCTCTCCACGTTCACCCCGGCTTGGTTATTCAAGACTGGACGATGCGCTTTCCCGTTCTGTGCCTTCTGTGGTGAGATCGCCGACATCGAACATTTCATTTGAATATGCTCGCAGTTCGACACAGAAAGGAAAGCGATGGTCGACAGCCTGCAAAAAAATGGTCTTGTGCACAGAACCTTTGAAGACGTCGTTTCCACCGGAGGGCCTGCGGCAATCAGGGAGAAGGCGCAACGACTGCTGATTGCCTTCATGCGAGACACAGGGCTCTTCGACACCTGCTGACACACACTGTGGCACTCATAGGAGGCTCAGGCGGAACGATTGCCGGCTATGAATGCCAGTCTAACCCCATCTGCTGCAACACCCCTACCACCACCACTACCACCTTAACGTTCAACGTTCTACCCGAAAGATTTGAGACTTCAAAGAGTGTATATAGATGAGTATGTACACTTTGTTGACGAGCAAAAGTTTATGTTACATTCATAAGGTTAACGAAGTGTTACTGATAAGTTACATAGACGTGATAAGTAGTAACGAGACAAGTCGTTAGATAGAAATTAGTAATATGAAAAAAAAAGAAGTCTGAGCGCGTTAATCAGCGAAGTTAAATATAACAGCGCCCGCTTATCGGCATTTTTGAAAACGAATATTTATATTTACTTCTTGTCAATACTGCTCATACATACTACATACATATTTCATATCTGCGACCTATCTGAAGTTCTGTGAAAGACTCCCGAATCCAGAGAAATCCTCCTCATTGTAAGGCACAACCATAAGACGCCCGAATAATGGACTAAATTCCACTGCGAGACCAAAAATACAAAAAAAACATCCTAGTCATGCAGTACAGCCACGTTGAAATTCCCATTACGCACTAGGTAGCTAGCCGAAGTCAGCTTTAAATCCAAGCCATTCATGTGTAGATAGCGTGAACCTTGCTCAATTCACTTCAGATGGAGGCATGCGTTCAGGAGTGTGTGTGAAGCAAAAGTCTAATCCGCGTTGCTAAATGGGTGGGTCCCTTAAGTCAGCTTTGCCACTATGTGCTATTGTTATGTGACGAAGCGTATGAAGAGTGGAAATGGCCCACTTTTACGAGACATTGCAGGTGTTACTGGAGCGCCCTCTCCGGTCCCATTACGAGCACCGAGACCTCTAATAATTGCAATAGCTGCCATCTAGAACCATTCTTTTAGGTTACTATGGGCCAAATTAGGATGATGATTTTTTTTTTCCTTTTGTCGCTCCCGACCCCCTTCTCGGCGTATTTCCCGAAATTCGAGGTCCCCAGCATCGCAGGTATGGTATTCTGTAAGTTCGCACCGAGGGACTGTCCATTTCGGCCACCACTGATTGGCTGGAGTTACACAAGCGAGAAAGAGGCTGCCTCATTCTAGCTAATACCCTAGCCCAGCCAGTCAGCACTTAAGAGCTGCCTTCGGCATACTTGCAGAATAACCCCCCTCCCCCCCTCCCCCCCCCCCGGCTCGCTGCATCATTTTGACATAGAAAAATTGTGTCATAAATTGTTGGCGGCTTTCAGACACAGCCGGCAGAATTAACAAATGCCTGTTTAGTGACAGAAAGATTGGCCAACCAAAGATTTGCAAACTCTGCAAATGCATTGTTTGTCCTGCAGTTAAGTCTCGGCTTGTTGAAATATTTACAATGCATTAGGCTGGCAATGCATCTCCTTGCGTCCTTCAGCCGGTATTGAACGCGCAGAACCACCTTTATCGTATGTGTTTTAGCAAACCTTGAGCTCCATTATTTTCGACACGGTATAGTGGTGTGGAGAGAGGTGCTGCAACCGCCTCGAAGAACCGGCGACAGATCAAGCTTAGGAGTACGCGGCACATAGGCGAAGGAGCGGCAGGAGCATTATCGTCACCTAATCCAACCGGGTCACTGGGTCAGCGGTAAATTTGCACCCTTCGTGTTAGACGGGCCCCTGTCTTGCTGAGTGCCTTGGCACATATTGAAGGCCTCCGCAAAGATCGAAGTTTGCGTAGCGTGGCCACACTACTGCCCATCTGGAACGCTATCCGTAGCCGTCGCTCGCGCCTCCTGACACTTTTGATTTGTGGGGAAGCGACGTGCGGACAATACGCGAGGGACGGGGGCAACGAGCGTCTAAGGAGGCAATGGCTCTGACTGCGATGGTAATGAATGATGGGGTGTTTCGCTCAATATTTCTCGGCTCTGAAAGCATTGGAATCTGTACCCGACCTGAATTGGTCGCTGTTCTCTTTTAACGTGAGCACCGGACACCACCTGTACGCGCGATTCCTTCAGGCTGCATACAAGGACAGGTTAAAACCCTCACTGCACACGCATTACGTAAAACAAAAGTTGTTTACCACGCCTGTCATCTCTGTTTGGGTCTCTTGCTGCGAAGTAAGTATAGCTCATATAATTGTGGACACGTTAGTACGACACTTTGGGCGCACGCGAGCTAAACATTAGCGTGTGAAATGTATGATTGAAACTTAAAACCACCTTAATTACAGCGCTTTCAAAAGAGGAAAAACCCTATAACAGGCAGTAGGTCAAATAATACCTCGTTACCGACGCGGAGGGCTCATTGTAGATGCCAACCAGCCAGTCAGCCAGCCTGTCGATGAAGCTACAAGCAGCCAAAATATTCCCTTTCTATTTTTTTTTTCAGTAACGTTCCAGAAGTCTCTCGGATTCTGAAACAAGCTATTCACTAAAGTCTGCAATATAACTTATATAAAGAAAGGAAAGCACCACAAAGACGCGGACTAAAAGAACAACATGTCTTGAAGAACAGGCGCTAACTTCCAACTAAATGTTTATTTGAAGAAACAGGGCTTATATAGATAGAAACACGAATAGTACCACCGTGAAATCACGACCTCTCTGTCGCATCAGATAGAGGGGTCGAAAATAACAGAGGCCGTGAATAACACTGCGGGGCGTCATCTGGCTGAACATTGTAAACGTGACAGATACCGTCCGTATCCTCCTGACACCAAGTTTCTGGAACGTTCTAGAGATAGACTAGACAGATATATATTAGAAGCGTTCTACATTGCAAAGGCAGACGGCATGTGCATTAGCTGCCCGGAAGTGGCACTTACCGAAAAAGAGATTGCTTTTCTGATGCGATAGAGAGGTCGTGATGCCAAGGTGGTACTATTCGTGTTTCTATATATATATATATATATATATATATATATATATATATATATATATATATATATATATATATATATATATATATATATATATATATATATATATATATATATATATATATATATATATATAAAACCACTTTTTCTTCAAGTACACATTTAGTTGGAAGTTAACGCCTGTCTGTCATACATATTCTTTTAGACCGCGTCTTTGTAGCGCTGTTTTTTCTTCAAGTATGTTAAACTAACTATCCCGCATCAAGCTTCTGCTGCTGCAATATAACTGCACAAGCTGCTCTGTCCTATCATTTGCTAAGTTAGAAAATCGGACAACATTTAATAAGAATACATTTACGAGTTGGGAGATGTATTTTTTATAGGTGTATTTCTGACGCACTATTAGAACGGAAGGAGATCATCAACTGTGCACAATTGCGCAGGGTTTTGCTCTTCATTGTGTGACTGGTCATGTTTTCTTTTTTTTTCTCAACGTGCAACTACCAGCGCGGGCATCCTGACCAGAAATAACTTCCTACCAGCTTTCCTAACTCAATTTTCGGGTTTCTTTAAACTCGGTTCACTTACTGCAATCGAAACAGTTCATCTATACTTAATTTTCGCGTGCTAAAATGGCTTAGCGCTTCCAAATTTTAGCCCGGAACGACGTTAGAGTGCTAATTAACTTGCCGAATGCTCACCGCGGAAACAGAAGTAAATGTGTGCGACAGTCGGTTCAAAGCCAAATAATCGCAATGATTCACTAAGTCATTCCTCCACATGTTCGTGCATCCGCTGCAGATGTTCTTACTACTTAAGTGGATTGCAAAATACTGCTTGCAACCTTTAACGAAGGTCACCCTGGGGAACGCCTTAGTCGACAGGAAGCCTCACAGAGGAAACGTTATTCAACCGAACATATTGCCCGTTGTAGCGACGATGAATAAAGCAGTCTCAAAACTGTCAGTGACGAAACTAACTTTTTGTTGGACGAACCTCTGCCCACAAAGGCAAGTTGCACTCAAAGCACAACTCATAGCTGTGAACACAGTCGGCGATTCTCGAAATTCTGATCAGCGGTTCAAGCGCGTCGGCTATCATACAAGAGTCACCGAAGGTTCCAGAGTAACCGCTGACGACCGCGTGTCTTCCAGAAAGTTCACACAATTCGTGCCACGCATACATGCAATCAGATTACAGAAGGTTCCGTGACCACTCACAGCAGATAGAACCACGGGTAACATTTGAGAAACTTTCGACACATGCAGGCGCGTCCTGCGCTGAGCGATAACATATGTTAGAAGGTGTTATGCGGTCACCCTACAAACAAACAAAAATCGTGGGGTTTTACGTGCCAAAACCACTTTCTGATTATGAGGCACGCCATAGTGGGGGACTCCGGAAACTTGGACCACCTGGGGTTCTTTAACGTGCACCTAAATCTAAGCACAAGGGTGCTTTTGCATTTCGCCCCCATCGAATAGCTGCCGCCGTGGCCGGGATACCCTGCAAACAAGTACACGTGTCAATGGAACGTTTGTAACGCCCCTTGCGCCACTCCTTGTCGTGCCAGCGTTGTGAGACGCCAGTCAGCTGCCAGGGCGCTGTTCACTCTACGCAGCAGAAATTGTGATGCATGCTGCTTCGCGCCAACATGTCACTGCCGCGCATTCTTAGAACACCATGCGAGTAGATTGTGCGCAACGCTAGACTTCTCTACCGCTGTCTGTGTTGCGCGTTCAGTACACAACTACCCAAAGCAATTATGACTTTTTGAAAATTTTTGCTGCCGGCAGAACATAGATACAGAAAGTAACCGTTGTAAATGTCTCTCGATAGAACTCCTGGAAGTGTTCAGTTGCTCTGAACATGGACCCTACAGTTATTCGATGTTAACAGCATAAAATACAACTTTATCTGAGAAATATTCCGAAATTTGAACACCAAACCATGATACCCGGTTAGCAATAGCTCGATCACTTGTTGTGCATTATAAAAGTTTTTAAGGAGATGTCAACAAATGCTTTAGGATATTTTTGTCGATTTGTCAATCTTGTTTTGCACACTGGGATAGACGTCATAAAATTCGTGCCAGTCATTTGGTCTGGCATCTCTGCATAATAATTCCGAAAGCTCACTGTACGAAAAAAAAGTGTGATGCTAGCTTCTAGATCGGCGGTAGCCATTATTTTGAGCGCCAGTTTGTATAATTGCAGCAAAATAATATGAACGCATGCTATACGGGGTGACCGATATTTTAATGATTGTCTGTGGCAGATAGCACAATTCTGGTCGTTGAGTTCGAATATTCGAAGCCTCTGACATTACTAGCACGAGAAACCGAAAGACATATGCGACTAATTCACGGAAAATTTCCCCGGCGATTACGATACTCCGTAATGCGAATTTTTGGTGCGGCTGTTTAAGTATTTTGCATTTGCCATATATTGTGGCAAAG
The DNA here is from genome assembly GCF_038994185.2 of Dermacentor albipictus. Classification (NCBI taxonomy): domain Eukaryota; kingdom Metazoa; phylum Arthropoda; class Arachnida; order Ixodida; family Ixodidae; genus Dermacentor; species Dermacentor albipictus. The sequence goes on along the minus strand of NC_091822.1, from coordinate 138,080,042 downwards.
AATTTGATTCAGAACGACAGGGTGCGTTCGGTGGCGGCGCTGAGCATTTGCTCGGGCAGTTCGTTAAGCAGCAACGGCCGAGGAAGCATTTCCACCAGTTTCGTCGCTCATTGTTCAGAAAGAAAGCGTGAACACGGGAACGCGTGGCTCGCGCAGCGTACATTCTCCAGCGGCAGCCGCACCGCAGGCGAAGTAGCGCCTACACAGGGAATCCGAAGCCCACGCCATCGCTTCGTTTCCGCGCTCGCCGCATGCCTGTCGCCGCCGGCGTTCTGCTTTCCTCTTCACCCTTTCGCCGTACCCTCCTCCGCTTTCCGCTTCATGGTTACGCGGAACTCTCCTCTCCACTTTCCTGCTCGCGCCTTTTATTTCGCTCTGGCCGCTTTTTATTCACTCCAAGCGCATTTTCGGCATCGGCGTGGGAGTCGGCGTCACCGTGACGCTCAGTGTAAAGTCCAATTGCGGTAACAAGGACATCGTCAAGGACTTGGACATTGCCAAGGTGGCCAAGGGCGATAACATGATCGCCACGTTGTATGTTCGAGTGAAAGCGTGCGAGGATAGCCGACATCATCATCATCATCAGCAGCAGCAGCAGCCTGGTTACGCCCACTGCAGGGCAAAGGCCTCTCCCAGACTTCTCCAACTACCCCGGTCCTCCTATATAGATAGTCAACAATGGCGGCTTAATCCCGCCGGCGCGAAAGAAAGGAATGCGAAGCAAAGGCGCGCCGTCTTACGCCGAGGCACCCTTCGTTGTCAGGCGTAGGGGAAAGGGGAGGGAGGGAGCGACGTTCTCTCCGGCTCCAACTGCGCATGTGACGCCTAAGTGCGATCGCACGGCCGTATCTTCAGAGCGACCGGCGTTGGGAGCAGTCTAGGTACGTCGGCGGCTCGTAGCTTTGTGCATACTGTGTGTGCTCGTAACTCGCTTTGTGTTGAAGTGATAGACAGCGTGAATACCACTTCGCTCGCTGATGCTGCCGCGTTTCCTTACGCCAGCGTTTTCAAAGCGAGTGCCCACAGTCATTCAGTGTGATGTGTTTATGTGTGCTATGCGCGATGACACCACTCTGATTAAATCAATTAGCAAGCGAATCTTTACACATTGATACGGCCGATAAAGGTAATATCCTTATTTCGTATGGTTGTCTGCTAATCTGCTATAGCAATCGATGCCGCCTTTCATGCGAAACTTCGTCTTTTTTCACCACAGCTGCGCACCACATTTGCTCTCATCTTTCGATGTGCACCTTCGCTCGGTTACAAGTGACGCCGGCGCTCGCCGCAGGAACGGGCGCCTAAGAGCTGTGTTATAAACGTGACTACTTCTTAATTAATTTCTTTAGGGCACATATTGCAATTTACGAATTGTAGCCGTGAGCTTTCAAGACGTATGAACTTGAAATGAATCTCCAGGATGACACCAGTTTCCAGATATAACCTCCTATAATGCTAGACGAAATATGTGGCGTTGCAGCTACTCTTCTGCTGCTCACTGTGTAAAATAGGGGCTGCATTACAACAAGCTAAGCCTTCCTGTAGCTTCCACTAACCTTCACAACAGCCCCTAAATTCTTTATGCTCGCTGTCTCCAATTACGAACGAAGAATGTTTTGGTCTGAAGGTCTGGAACACAATCCAAAAAGCTTTTAGTTTGTAGGAACTGTCTCCCACTGTTTTCCACCCGCTCTGCGAACACTTCTAGCGTAAGAAAGTTTCTAGGAGTATGGGATACGCGTTAGCAAGCAAGAGAAAAGACGTACTCAAAAGTATGGTATTCAAGATATTCAGTGTAGTTTCAAATAAATAAAAAGCTTGGTGGTACACAGGTATCTGTGACTGAATTCACAAACATTTCATAAGAGCTACTTGCCACTAGTCAGCTGCTGTTACAGATAATATGCTCCACATAATAATATGCCCCACTTTAGAATCTTGAATACTTCTTCTAAGCACGCAGTGAATCACATTGGAGAGATCGTGTCTTCTTGTATGACCCCTTTCTTTACAGGTATCTTCCTACTTTTTTGGGGGGAGGGTTGTGTTGTTTGTGGAATCTGTAAATATTTTCGAAGATATTTACGTAAACGACCTGTACTCCTTGATTACGTAGTGCCTCTAGACTGCTGCTATCTCAACTGAATCAAACGCATTTTTCTTATTCATGACAGGCATATAGAGAGGCTGATTTTACTCTGCAGATGTCTCGATTACGCGAATAATGACATGGATATGATCCATTGTAGACTATCCCTTCCTGAATGTTACCTGTTCCCTTGGTTGACTAAAGTCCAGTGTAGCCCTTATTCTACTGGAAATTATCATGGTGAATATGTTATATAATACTGGGAGTAAGCTAATAGTCTTATATTTTTCAATTCTTTAACGTCTCCCTTTCTGTGGATTACTATAAAGTTTCGATTCTTCCAGTTCTCTGGGACCCTTGAAGTGGATAGACACTTTGTATAGAGACCCACCAGTTTTTCAAGCATTATATCTCCTCCATCTTTGAATGAATCGACTGTTATTCTATCTTCTGCCACTTTTCCCCATTTCAAGTCTTGCAAGGGCCTTCTAGCCTCATCGTTAGTTATAGAAGGAGTCTCTGCAACCTCTTCATTACTGCTTACGTGAACCTGTTATTACTGGAGTACGTGAACCCAAAACCCAAGCGTCCCCAGTACAGCCATTCGCGTAACCTGTTGCCTGTTTCCAGGCAGGCTCTGATGTCTGCAATATTTCGAAACGCACCGACGAGTGAACAGCAGCGGCCGCTGTGCTGTTACTTCGCACTACGAACTGCCGCATATCAACAAGGCGAAGTGGTCACGCAAACGATATTTCTATCATTTCTATCTTCGTCGCTCTTATTTTTCTTGCGGGGAGCAGTGAATGATTCGAGCCTTCTGTAACAACATTTGTTCGGCCATTGATTTGGTCTGGCTCGTCCTTTCAATATAACCTGCGACCAGATGTTTACATAACGTTATTGCAAGGTCATCAAACATGACCCAAAGGCGTATCTGCAAACGAAATGTCTGGCAGTCAAAGCATCGTCCTGTGGTTAGGGGCGAGATGATCAGAATGCTATTTTGATAACCAGCACGCGATAACTATGACAAGCATATTAAATATAGCATATTCGCCTTGGTGTTGCCAAAAAATAAATGGCAGAACAGCAAAAACATCTGACTCAGGTGTTTGTATTAGCAATGTTGCTGCATGCAGCCACATGTTTCAACCCTATTGGAATTGCTAACTTTCCAAACGTTTAGCATTAATCATAGGTTCAAATAAGTAATTATTAGAGAAGATTAGCTGTCACTCTTTGACAGTTACGAAAAAGGTACATCAATGTAACCGACTCATGAGTTATCCAGATTGCTTGTTTTTGTGCTGTTCTAAGACAAACAAATTGACAAAAGTATGCTTCGGCGTACCAGCCGATAACCGCCAGTTATTAGCGTTAATAAATATCCTTATCATGCCTCCCCGAAAGTCGTACATTAAGCAGCGCTCTCTTTGTTTGCTGTGTAAAATCCCGCACAGCTTTCTTTTTCCTTCATGAAAGTGCAGCAGCTGCCACCCTTTTAGCAGGCAGGTACACATTAGATTATCTCGTCAAAATATCATCGCCTCCATAAGTCACCATCATGAGTATTCACCAACACTGTCATCGCCATTAGTACCCCAACAACCATCATCGACAATGTTCGGCAACGGGGTGTGCTACTGAAGTTACCCTCACCCATTTCTTCTTCAATAAAGATTTCTAATGAAACCAGGGATGCAATTAGGAGTTTATCAGAAGGAGGCTGTTAATGGTATACTGCCGCATCATTACCTCATAACTAACTCGTGCGTAGAAGCACCTTCAGTGACTTTCCGACGTATTACTTTGCATCAATTGCGTGTCGACGATAACGGCCGCATTAGAAAAGCCTTAGCGACTTGCGACCATAAATCCCATGACATCAAAACGTGAAACGCTGTACACTCGTTGCGCGAAGCTCTTTGAGGGTGCCAGAAGCATACAGCATTTGGTCCGCTTGATCGTGCCAGTTGACGAATGGACATGCAACACATAATGCGCGTTTCGTGTTTGCCCAGCACATGCGGGTCTATCCAATATTGCTTAAATTCTGGATTCTCGTAGCAGCCCTTCAAGTCCCGCGTCGCTATCATGAAATAAGAACCTTCGTGTACAATATATTCTGTCCTCTTGATAGCGTCCCCTCAATAAGCGACGTCTTGAAACGGAACAAAAATTGACAATATCATAAAGCAGTATTTGTGCTTGCATCACACCAAGCGTTTGTTTCTAGTATTGGTTAGAGCTGCGCCTAGCAATTCAAGCACCGCCGCCTAACCGTTACTCGATCTGCGTGACATACTAAATCCCTGGAGAGACGACATGTATAGGTAGTGAATGCATTCCAGTCGCGTCTCGAGAACCGCTCACACAATAACGAGACCTCGTATAATGCGCACATTGATGGCTCCTCATTCCAAGCCCCTACGTTGACGATAATATTGTGGCGCAAACTCAAAACTGTGGAGTCTTACGCAAACTTCATGCCAATGCACCGAATGACATGAACTATCGCTTCGCAAGACGGTCAGTAGTTTCGTAATTCGGTCTAGACTTGTAATAGCATGAAATTTATATTCCAGTAAAGCCCTGGGTTGACTTCGAAACAAATTCTTAGGGGAAGGTTGTCACGTGAACCAGGATGTCGAAAGGTTCTCTGAGAACGTTGTTATACCCTTTTTAACATTACATCGTTGTTATCATTATATCGATACAATATGAAAACAATTACACTACGCATGTAATTGTAATACACTAGTGACACGCACGTGCAGCCGCCCGAAAGTCGTTTTACATGAGAATGGCACACAGATCCCTCTATTCTAAGCATGGAGGAGTATATTTTTGAAAGTCAAAGAGGTCCTCAAACACTTCTTAACACTGTAGACAAAGAAAACGTTGCCGATCTATTAATGAGGCTCCTGTGAACATGTGAGCCAAATATTATTGCACTGCGTGCAGCAGGGATTTTGTAATCTTGTCTCAAATGCAGTCAACACACGCTCGCTCGCGCATCCGCAATGACGTCAGTGGTCTAGTACACTCTAGTCGTCATCGAAAGCTGATCGAAAGCAGGTGGCCAACCAACACTATTAGCTGATTTAACGATCGCAAGAGCGCTGTTATATAATACATAATCGCTAGTTGTAGGTCGAATAGATGTAAAACACATGCCTGCAATCTTACGAATACAGAAAAATAATTTCATCTTCGTACTGCGCGTAGCTGTTTCTTCATTGCGTAGCCTCCGAGATCGCAGCGGCGTGCTGCGTAGCGTAGTTACCGAGGCCGCCGTGAGGTGCCGCGACACTCAACTTTTGGTGTTGACTTTGCCCTCTTGGCTTCGCTGTGTGGCTTCCAGCGTGCTAGCGGCGACGAAAAGAGAAGGAAAGCCTGGTGTCGGTGCTATCACTCCACTCATAGTTGAACGATTCCAAAGTGTTTTGCGACATGAGATTTGCGGAACGACGTACTTTAATAGTGGGGCCGTTTTATGATGAGCTAGAAAAGTGTGTCAGGGTTCCTGTAATAACGTGCAATCTTCATTTAGCGTCCTTCGGCGTGCGCTCGGTGATAGCTGCTCACCCAGCTCTTACATGTTCATCCGTGCGTATACCTGCACGTGACCTCAATGTTCATCGGTCCAGTGACGTTACTGTTATTTCAAGTTTTGAATATAACAATAATGGCAGAGTACAGGTCGAGCAAGCGGTGGCTGGGCTGCACGTTTCAACCAGCCAGGTAGATCACTGGCTTTAGCGCAGTGTATCTATCATACATTACTTATTTCTAAAATTGAAAAGAGCTTACGCAACGTATTCTGCATAAATATACGATATAAATGTTCATTTATGAAATGGAAGACCGACGACATATAACGGCCTACCGGTTCCTCGAAAAGAAGTCTTCTCATATTCATTTATTTGTTTCCTTGCTTATTTATTTATTTAACTTATTTATCTACTTATGTATTTACTTGTTTATTCATATATTCATTTATTCACTGAAACATTTGGCTATACAGACGCGTCACTGGTTTCTTCACAGCGTTAAAATCTGATACGAATGCAAGGACATTCAGAAGCAAAGTGAATATTTACAGCTAATATTAAGCAATTCACAACGACACGTAGTTCAAGGGTTTGTCCGTGTCCCTGTGTCGAACAGCAGCACCTGCTGGCTCACCAGTGGCAGCGCGCGAGCATATAAATCCAGAATTCGAAATACAGAGCAGTTTATGGCAAAATGAACTCTGCGGGGAAAAAAAAAGATATCTCTGTGCTCAAAGTATGCCGCAGCTAAGGACATCTTGCATACTAGACATATCCTGTCTTGACAGAAATGACAGTAAAGTTTACGTTTTTAACCACCGGATCCTAGATTTTCTAAATTTTTCATGTTTGTCAAATAAGCAAATTTCTCTTACGCCTTTCTTTCTGCATTCTAAATTAAGAAACCAAACAGGCGAAGAAAAGTATCAAGTAATATAAGTTGCCTGCCTCCCCAAAAGATATATTTCCATCTACCCTGAAGCGACGTTTTTAGCGTTGGGCTCTTGCTGACACGGTAGCAAGTGAAACTTCCGAAAACTTTTCTTTCCACGTGCAATAAAGAAATGGTATATAATAAGCGACCATGAATTTCCTCATTTATAAAGTTGTGCGGCAACGTTCCTGCATCAGGAAGTACTTCAAGGAAAAGTAACCTGGAGACATAGCAATATAGTACAACCCACGCCCCGGCGGTTGTTGCTGAAAATGTCACCTATGGGCGTAAGCGTGAGTACATGGCATAGACAACGCTGCAGCTAGCTACCGGCGGAGACGGCATGACCAGTTTGTTCCTGACACCATGACGAAAACTTTACCTAAAGGCATTACTGCAACTTTATAAGAATATAAAAATAGTGCGCGAATATTACATGGGTTTCGCAATGTTGCAGTATTTCAGTTTGGATAACAACGTCTCGTGGACACAAAACATTCTCGTCTGGACAGGCACTTAAAGTTTAGAGTCATTTGCTACGTGGAGCGTCTGCCAACAGCATCAACCGCGCCATGGCTAATACGCGTTCTCTTTCTTCTGCAGGAGCTCTAACAGGTAGCACATTACCTGCATCCCGTAGTTTCTGCAAGCCTCTTCCTGTAAGTGGACAACACTTGCGGAAGAACGCCAAAAAAGCCCTTGCATAATTAGGTAACTTTAACCGTCGCCCAACTGCGGCATTCCATCCCCATGAATAAGTCACTACATGTACGGCTCATCCAGCAGACCGCAAGCAAATACTACACTTAATCTTTCTTTTTTTTTGCCATGAAATGTCTTTCTGCTCGGTGAGCATAGGAGGTGCCTTGCTCGAACAACGTGAAACGAAATCATGGTCTACTACTATCCGTTCTATTTTTGCCACCACACTGCCTATGAGCCTTAATTTGTTATCGTTGTGTAGAGGAGAGAGGCCATTAGTTTAACGTACATGTTGAAAAGGTGTCCAACGGTGCAAACTCAGTATACTGTAGTAACGGGCGACTTTGAAAAAGTTTGAGAAAAGCAGACTGGTGAGCAAGTAATTGGCAACTACGGCGTCTATTCCGGGAATGCTAGAGGAGATATGCTGGTAGAATTCGCGGAAAGGAATAAGCTGCGAATAATGAACACTCTCTTCAGGAAGCGGAGCAACAGGAAGTGGACCCGGAAAATCTCTAATGGTGAAACAACAGATGAAAGAGATTTCATACTTTCTGCCAATTCCAGCATAGTGCAGGATTTAGAAGTGTTAGGTAGGGTAAAATGCAGTGATCATACGTTAATGAGGTCTAGGATTCACCTCAATTTGAAGAGAGAAAAAGTAAAATTGGTCAGGAAGAAAGGCCAACCTAGATGCAGTATTGGTAAGAACGGTACAATTCGAGCTGGTACTTGCAAACAAATATGCAGTCTTAGAACAAAGAAATGAAGATAACATAGAGTTAAGGAATGAAAGCGCAAGTAGGCTGGATTCAGAAGCAGCAATTGAAGTGGGTGGTAAGGCACCAAAGCAACCAGTAGGTAAGCTCTCCAGAGTCACAAAGGATCTCATAAAGAAACGACAAAGAATGAAAGTGTTCAACTCGAGAGATCAGATAGACTTCACGGAACTGTCAAAACTATAAAATAATACTAAGTTAAGGAGTTTTGAGTGCCAAAACCATGATCTCATTATGAGGCATGCCGTAGTGGGGGACTCCGGAAATTTCGACCACCTGGGGTTCGTTAACATGCTCCTAAATCTAAGGAAAAGCGACGACGAAGTGATTTGGTAGAACACTTTTATCTGTGTTATCTGGTTTCTGGCAAAATTTTCCTGGTGCCTCGGCTCCCGGTCTTGTGACCATGGACGCGGTGCTTTCCAGAGGCCCCCCTGGCGAGAGGTCATCACGGTCGTCCTTCACGGGGAAGGGAGGAAGCAGGCTCAGTGACACCGATGACACTGAGTTGTACTCGGTGTCGGTTTAACATTCATCGGATGATAGCTTCATGTCTGTCCGCAGAAAGAGGCCCAAAAGGAGGATTGTCAACGCGAATACATCAACGCAAGCAAGCACGGAGACGCTGAAGTCAAGGCCTGAACGCTGGCCTCACGACATCGTGTTCGTGCCCGAGGAAGCCTCCAGTAACCTCCGATTGTTGAAAAGGCAAGAACTATCTGATTTCTTAGAAGGGATCATGCCCAACGAAATTAAGCACATTTGAATGAATACGCGCTAACACGTCCTCGCAATCGATGTTTCCAACGGGAGTGCGCTCGAAAAACTGAAGCAAATCTCGGAGCTAGGACGCATCAAAGTGCGTTCCTATATCCCGATGGACGATGCATCCACAGCAGGAGTAATTTATGACATTGATGCCGCCATTCCCAAAGCGGACTATCCTGTCCTCCTCAAACCAGCAAGTGAATGTGTTGTAATCACGCATGTGAACCGCCTTGGAACATCGCGTGGCGTCAAGCTGATTTTTAAAGGAGATAGAATACCATCGCATGTCAAAGTCGGTCACTTCCGACATCCAGTTCGACCATTCGTACAGAAGCCTCTTCAATGCCATCAGTGCTTTAGGGTTGGACATGTCAACGGGGTCTGTCCAACCTGGTTACTGTGTCCCCGGCATGCTGAACCTCAAGCAGAGGACACTTGCCGGGCTACTGTCCCAAAGTACGGCAACTGTAATTGTTGCCATGCTGCCTCGTCTAGGGACTGCTCTCGCATCAATAGAGGTCGCAGTTCTCAAGCAAATGGTTCAGGACAATTCGTCACACAGAGAGGCTGCTGAAACCATCCGACGTCGGCGTCACCGAACCTCCTCCAAAAAGGCAGAGACGCAAAAGGAGAGGGGCCCTTCCATTCTAGCACCCACATTGTCCAGTTAGGCCACAAAGGGGCGGAACAGCACAAGAATGTCAGGTGAAAGGAATCTTTCTCAAGTAGAATGGCCTGCGCTTCCGAGCCAGCAACTTCCCAAAGAACCACAGATTGTCAAGCCCGCTCGGGAGCCTACTCCTGCCGCTGATGACACACCCAAAGCAGATCGTCAAGTTGTTTCAATGGTGCGTTCCCTCATAAATGCCACTCGGGTGATTTTGTCGAATCTTAGAACCAAGTCTGCTCGAAGTGCACTGAAAGTACTAAACGCCCTAATCCCACTGCTTGAATCTCTCGAATAGAGACACGGTCATCTATCGCCCATCTTTTCTCCTTTCGAGAAGTCAAGGCAGCCTCAATCATCCAGTTGAACGCAAGAGGGCTAAGATCACTTCAGACCACCAATAGACTTCACCACTTCACCAGGCTTTCACCAATATATATCTACAAATTTGTTCCCAATCATTCCCATATGTGAGCCTTATGTGTGTCAAACGCATTCAGACTATTGGAATTGTAGATGGTATGTCCGCAACAACTAATGCATGCAGCAAATTCATCGTTTTTATTCGTCGAGAACTGATCTGTGTTCGCTAGCCGATTCCGCGACACGATGACGATCAATATGTTTGTCTAACAATTAAAAAGGGCAAACTCGTGTTTAGACTTGTAGGCTCTTCAAGGCGGCGAAGAGGATCCGATAGCGTTATCAAGGACCGATGCCGCATGAAAAATTTTAATACGCACCCGCGATATCATGTTCTCCTTGTGGAACGCAGGAAGCATTCAGAACAACCGGCTGCACAACCTAAACTCCTCTCTAGCTTTTGCATTCGAGCTGGACTGTGCCGTCGCGAAGTTATTCTGCTTTTTCGAATATGCGGCCTTCACTAAGACTTTTGCATACCAGATTGGATGGGCCGACGACGCTTCGTGCGATGACTGTGGTAGCGAGGAGAACCTTCAACATCTTCTCTGTGATGGTCCTCGATACAATTTACAGAGACGATCGCTCGTAATCGCGATAGCGCGCTTTGACGAAAGACCACTTATAGCGCTGCAAGTGCTACTGTTCTGTGCGGTGATGGTATGGGGTGACAGCTACCGACTGTGATTGTATTTCTATGCTCCTTTTTTTCTTTACCTCATCTTTGCTATCACTTTACTTACCCCTTCCCTCTCTCCCCATCGTAGGGTAGCAAACTGGATCTTCCCATCTGGTTAACCTCCCTGCCTTTAACGACTTTCGGCTTGCAGGTGACATTGCCCTGTTCAGCAACACTCGGGATGAGTTACAGCAAATGACGGAGGACCTTCACTGAGTGAGTGTAAGTGTGGAGTTGATTATTATATGCAGAATACAAAGACAATGATCAATAGCAGGGCGAGGGAACAAGGGTTCAGAATCGTCATTCAGCCTCCAGAATCTGTGAAGGAGATCGTTTACCTAGGTCATTTACTAACAGGGAACCCTGATTATGAGCAGGGAATTTACAGAAGAATGGATTGGAGCGCATACGGCAGACATTGTGAGCTCCTGACTGGAAGCTTACCATTATGATTGAAAAAAAAGGTGTACACTCAGTTCATTTTACCGGTGCTAACATACGGGGCAGAAACTCGGAGACTTACAAAGACGCTTGAGGACAAGTTAAGGACCGAGCAAATAGTGATGGAAGGAAGAATGTTAGGCATAACTTTAATAGACAGAAAGAGAACGGTGTGAATCAGAGAGCAAACGGGTATAGCCGATATTCCAATTGCCATTAAGAGAAAAAATGGAGTTGGGCAGGTCATATAATGAGTAGGCTAGATAGCCGGTGGACCATTAAGGTTACTGAATGGTTCCCAACACAAGGAAAGTGCTGTCGAGGACGGCAATAGACTAGATAGGGTGATGAAAATGTGAAATTCGCAGGCGCTAGGTTGAATCGCTTGGCGAAGCACAAGTGTAATTGGAGATCGCAAGGAGATGCCCTTGTCCTGCAGTGGACATAAATTAGGCTGATGATGATCATAATGATATAACAAGTGTGCACAGATTACCATATTGTCGCACCATTCATGACGTAATGGAAGCTAAATTTATGTCTCACTGAGTGTTCAGAGGGGCACAGCTTCCGCAGTAAATTGATCGATCCAAGCAGGAGTGGTGTCGTTTCAGACAGCGCACTCGGTCAAAATAAGTATAATCCATCAAATGCAAACTTGCGCTCATCAAGAGTAGAGCACATTTCTAAAGCACACATACCTGTCGATATAGAACATTTCAGAAATGAAAACAAAACAATATAACAATTCTGTATATTGCAGTATTAGTACATCTAAATTGGACAATATTGATGTATTAGACATGGCTCTCAAATTTATCACTAAGTTTGAGTAGGACTTTTGCAAGACCCTTGAACACAATTTAATAAACTCACTTAAGATAAAAACTGACATATCAAATTTGTCTGCTTTGAATCTTCTATGGATACTGTCTACAAAACTGCGATATCTTTTCGAGGTGCAGAGCTACGATTTTGTAAAGTTCATGCTTCAATTTTTTTTCAATCTTGCCAATTTTTCAATATTCCTTTTAAAAATTCAGTGCCTCAATCGAAATTCCTCTTGCAACAGGCACTAGACTTTAACTTTATCTCGTAAAGGCGACATATTTCCTCAAAACCAGCCCAAAACCATCTCAGAAAAGCGTTTCTGCGTTTTGCATGTATTTGAATGGGCGGCATCGTAGTTACGCCCCAGCTAATGCTTCCTTTTAATTTAGCAGCTAAATACATCGCTAACTTTCTTTACACGCAAGAGTACGTGCCACGTCTGTGAAATCAGTGACATTATGTTTGTCTCCTAGAGGAAAGCAAGCGCCGGAGTAGGACGGCGCCTGGAGGTGGAGAAGAGAATCTTGTGCCGTGGTACCAGGTGCCACAGCGCCGCGATCAATGAAGCGACCGCGTTCGCGCCCTCTGCGTTTGTCCTTCGACGTGACGTCACGGTACTCGCGATGCATGTTGGTAGCGTCACTTCCTTGCATGCTTAGCAATATGCTCTTTCCCTGTGACGCACCGAGTGTGGCACCCTCGAGATCAATGTCGCGTCCTCAACCGCCTTCGCGCCCTTTCTGTTTGTGCTTCCAAGACGCGGTGGTGCTCATGGTGCATGTTCGCGATGTCTCTTTTCATGTTACCAATATGTGCTCGGCAAAGCAGCGCCACCTAGAGGAAAGTCAAGATGGCATTGAGCGAAGCGGGGAAGGAGACAGTAAACGAAGCATCGCGGAGGAGGAGGGTAGCAGGAGGCGCGCTGGGTTGACCTCCTCTGGCAGTTGCTACGGGTTTTGTGTGCGCTATGGACGTGCCGGATTCGTCTCGTGATTGAGAGTCCAAGGGTTGAGCAAGAGAAGCGGAGCAGCGACGCAAACCGCGGAAGGCCGAGCGCGAATCGATTGACTCCGAAGTAGTCGCCAATCGCCGAGCAGAGCTAAACAAGTCCGGCAAAGGACGGAGGCTTGGCCGACCCAGGAGACCCCCGAGGAACGTGTTAGGCGGCTTGCCACAATGCAAGTACTGCACGAGTATGTAAATATTGCGGGAACATGGAACCTACATGACGACGACGCACATCAGATGTGACAGATCAAGGAAAGGTCAAACGACGGCAGTCAGCCGCCATACTCGTCTGGAAATTGCTCTTGGAGGGTGCACAGCCTCTAACAACATCCAGTGCAACTAATTAAGCCGTTGTTCGGTACTTGCAACACACCGTGCTGAACGCTTTCGTTATTTCTGTTTATATCTGTTAATTTATGTTTCTCCTTCATATGCCTTATTGAAAATTTAACTAGTTGAGGAAACTCAATAAATGGTTACTTGACGAATATATTAAGAGAGAGAGAGCGTAAACTTTAATTTCAAATCAGCAAGATTTGAGTCCGGCGTCTTTTAGTGGGTCTGGGCACCCGCCGCGGACGCGGTTCCGAGACCTTGTCTCGAAGCGGCTTCCTCGGCTCGCTGGACGGCCCAGAGTTGTTCTGTCAGGTCAGAGCTGAGCAGTGCGGTCATCCAGCGTGAATGGAGGCTGGCGGTGGAAGAGACGGAGGGGTCGGCACTGCCCGACTTGTTTGTAAGGTCCCGACACTCCCATAGCATGTGATTTAGTGTGGCAACCTCGCCACACGATGTGCATCTGTTTGTAGTGTACATGTCTGGATACATGGCGTGCATGAGTCTGGGGTTTCTGTAAGAGTCTGTTTGTAATTGTCTGAAGTGTACTGCTTGCGTCCTGTCTAACATAGCGTGAGGGAATGGGTATATGCGTCTTTGTAATTGGTAGTGTGCCGTGATGTCGTGAAAAGTGGTCATACGATCCTCCCATGCCCAGACGTTTGCAGTACCCCGCGGGGGCTCTTCCTCCGATGCTGCTCGGTGAGTCAGGCCTCGAGCAACGCCGTGAGCCGCTTCGTTGGGGGTGCTCATTCCAGTGTGTGCCGGGATCCACAGCAAATGCCTTCGGGTATCAATGTCGGCCTCTCCCTGGTGTATGGGATGTCGCTGGAGTATCTGATACGCCTCTTGCGAGATGCGCCCATTTGCAAAATTGCGAATTGCTGTTTGCGAGTCACAGATCACGTATGTAGCTTTGGTTTGTGTGAGGGCCAGTGCTATGGCCGCTTCCTCTGCCGCTTCGGCATGTGCCGTGTTCACGGTGACGCTCGTGAGGTGGTTGCCTCGGTGGCTAGTAACTGCTGCTACGAAACTCTTCCTGTCTCGATAGCGGGCTGCGTCGGTGAAGACCGCATCCTTGTCGTTAGAGTAACTTTTGTTCATTTGTTGTGCCCTGGCTTTACGCCTCCCCGTGTGGTGTTGGGGGTGCATGTTGCGAGGCAATGGGGGTACGTATAGTTGCTCGCGTATGGGTCTTGGAATGTCTACTTTGAGGCCATGTTGCGAGTGGTATGTGATGCCGAGATTTTCAAGCACGTGTCTGCCCGGGCGGGTCTTGGATAGGCGTTCAAGTTGGGACACTTGTTGCGCCTCCACGAGTTCTTCGAGCGTATTGTGTAGGCCTAGTTCTAAGAGCTTGGTGGTGCTGACTCCAGGCGCAAGTCCCAACGCACATTTGTACGCCTTGCGTATGAGCGCGTTGAGCTTGTTTTTTTCCGCAACCGTCCAGTTGTGAAACGCTGCCGTGTACCTTATCTGGGAAATGACGAAGGCTTGGATGAGTCGGATGACGCTGCCTTCGCGCATGCCCGCGTGTTTGTTGGTGATGCGTCGAATGAGCTGCATCGTGCTGGTGGCCTTTGCCGTTATCTTGCGAAGTGCTTCGCCATTGCCACCCTTATGCTCTATCATCATTCCTAGTACCCGGATTTTCTCTACTATCGGGATGGGTAGGCCATTTGATGCCGTTAATTGGATCTTTTGCTTTTCCTGGGGGGTGTAGCATTTAGGTGGGCGCCCCTTTCTGACTGGTCTATACAGCAGCAGTTCGGATTTTTCGGCCGAGCAGGCGAGTCCCGTGCCCACGAGGTAGTTTTCTACGCATTGGATGGCCTGTTGTAAACGTTGCTCGATCGCTCCGTCGCTGCCCGTTGTCGTCCAGATCGTAATATCATCCGCGTATAGCGTGTGATGCAGTCCTTCGATTTGAAACAGTTGGTCGGGCAACCCCAGCAGGACGAGGTTGAAGAGCATTGGCGAGATCACCGAGCCTTGCGGGGTGCCCGAGCTGCCGATGTTGATTTGCTCTGACTGTAGTTGCCCCACTCGCATGCGAGCGGTTCTTCCCGTGAGGAAGTCTCGGACGTAGTTGTACGTGCGCAGGCCGAGATTTAGATTGTCTATTTGTCGCAATATGGCATCGTGGCGAACGTTATCGAAGGCCCTCTTCAGGTCCAGCCCGAGGATGGCTTTCGTCGAACGCCCCGGATTGTCTATGATTTGGTGTTTTAGTTGCAGAAGGGCGTCTTGCGTGGAGAGATGTCTTCTGAACCCAATCATGGTGTGTGGAAATAAGTCGTTGTCCTCGAGGTAATCCGTGAGTCTATTGAGAAACGCGTGCTCCATTAACTTGCCCACGCAGGACGTGAGTGAGATGGGGCGCAGGTTTTCCAGCTGTAATTTCTTTCCGGGTTTCGGTATCAGTGTGATATTTGCTTCTTTCCATTGTCGGGGTAGCTTGCCGTGCGCCCAGCACTCATTAATGTATTTTGTTAGTTTCTCGATCGATCCGTAATCGAGATTGCGTAGTGCCCGATTGGGTATTCGATCGGGGCCAGGGGCCGACTTGGTGTTCAGCTTTACGAGGGCCGCCTGGATTTCGGCTACGGAGAATTCCTCGTCTAGGGTGGCGTTGCTTTCTCCTGAGTAGTCTGGATATATTTGCGGTGGCGTTTGGGATATGTAAAGGCGTTCCGTATCCCGTAGGAATTGTTCTTCCGTTCCCCCGTAAGCGTGTATGATTTTGTATATGCCTTGCATGTGTGTGGTCTTGGTGTTGGCGGGATCGATCAGGTACCGCAGTATCTGCCACGTGCGACGCGTGGTGAGTTGACCATCCATCTCCGCGCATTTCTCTTCCCATTGTTGATGTTGCAGGTTAAGCGCGTGCTTTTCTATTTCTTTGTTGAGCTGTGCTATCCGTTTACGCAGTCTCCTATTGTGTCTCTGTTGTTTCCATCGGTGCTGCAGGTTAGTTTTGGCTTCCCACATGTGCAGCAACCGGGAGTCTATTGTCTCGAGCCCAGCTGTCGACGGGATCGTTTGCGTCATGCGCTCGATATCCCACCGCAGTTGGTCGGTCCACTGTTCTATATCTGTGATGTCTTCCATCTGTTGCTCATCACGATGTTTGCGTAGCCGATTCCAGTTGGTGATCTTCATTTGACGACCGGCATTGTGTTCCTGCGGACCGCCTTCTGCTTCTATGGAAATAATGTAGTGATCGCTCCCCAAGTCTTGCATGGTGTTTGTCCAAGTGACTTTGCGTGTGTTGCGCGTGAAAGTAAGGTCCGGCGTCGTGTCAGTGCTTACGCTGTTGCCCTGCCTTGTTGGTGCCGCGGGGTCGGTGACCAGCTCGAGTCCGGCGTATTGCGCCGTTGCCCATAGATTGGTGCCTTTGGGGTGATCGTGCTTGTAACCCCACGCCGTGTGCGCTGCGTTAAAGTCCCCCCCAATGAACAGCTGTTGCCCCTTGGCGATGTCGATTGCCCGTTTGAAGAGGACATGGAAGCGGTGCTGGCGGCATCTGGGACTGCTGTAGACGTTGAGTACGAAGATGCTATTGCGGGTCTTGCGTGGTGGAATTAATTCTACGAGAACGTTTTCGATGTCTCTGATTTTGGTATCGTGTTCGATAACTGTGTGCGCTCGCTTGACCAGTGTGGTGACGTTTGGTTTCTCCGCCTTGCCTGTTATAGACTGGTACCCCGCGAGTTTGGCGGGACCATTCGTTTCCTGCAGTATGATGATGTCTGGGCGTTCGGGGATCGTTTTCAGGTATTGTTGTAAGTGCGCTCGTTTGTTTTGGTAACTTCTGCAGTTCCACTGCCATATCGTGTGTTTTAACGCGATAGCGTTAAGGAGCTCGTGTCGCAGAAAAGCCGGTGTCGTCGGCGTCGGGTGTCGGCGTCGGCGGCGTTGACCGTGAGCGATAAATCACGGCAGGCGCTTCATAAATAAAAAGCAACTTCCAAGATTGGCCCGGTGGGAATCGAACCCAGGTCTCCGGAGTGTGAGACGGAGACGCTACCACTCAGCCACGAGTTCGATGCTTCCAAGCGGTGCAAACGCGCCTCTAGTGAATGCGGTGTTGCCTTCGAAACGAGCCGTGGAAAGTTATACTGCGGTGTATATCGGTAATTATGAACATGTAACGTACAGAAGTCACAATTACACGAGTTGCGAAGTGCGTTTCCGCTGCATTTCTTCTGCGCTTTCCGCACACGCAGAGCCATCTTGCGGCAAACACAGAAGACCCCCTCCTCTCAATGTACGGCGCTGCCCCGACAGGAGGCGCGCCGCGCGCGCATTGGGACCGCTGCCAGGCGCGTCGCGGGACTCCCTCTCCCCTGACGACGCTTCGCCGTGCTTCCGGTTTAGATTACTATCTATCTCTCTGCCCGTGCCGATCACGACGTTTGGCTGGCGTAGATCGTTTCCCCTCCGAGACACCGAGTTCTTTGGTTCGTTTCGTTCGCTCAGGCGCACGTTTCGTTGCCGCGCCCAACGCTGCGTTGCTCGACGCTCACCGCGTGATAGGTGGGCGCTAAGTCCGATGCGGGGCGCATCGTAAGTGATTGCTGTGCCGTAGCGCATTGTCTTATACCCCTTGGCGGGTCGACGGGAACGCTGTCGCGTCCCACTCTTGAAGGCGAAGCTTAAGCGTCCTCCAATTTTTTGTTTCGATGAGTGTCGGGCCATGCTTATATCTTGTTACATGTGTTGCGCCCCTTCCCTATGCGACGGTACGATCGTGCTGTTTGCGGCTTCTAATCTCGACAGTCTGAGGTGAACACTCTCCAGGCTCCGCTGGATGGTACGCGTGATGGACGCGATGATAGTTTCCTCGGGATTGCTGAAGCGAGCCTCGAGTGCATCTATTCGCGCGTCGCATATCGCTGCGCGCGTGCGTTTGGGTCGTGTTGCCTCTGTAAGAGTGGGAGTGGGTCTTCGTTTGGTATCGGGGAACTCGACCTCGTCGTCCTCTATGGGTTCCTCTTCTGTTCCCTGCGTGGCCTGAGTGGTCTGTGAGGGAGCGGGCCTGCGTTTAGTGTCGGGGTATACGACTTCGTCGTCGTCTATTGGTTGTTCTTGAGTCTCATGCATGGCCTCTGTATCGGTACCGCTCTTCACGGCATGCTGGAGTTGTTGTATGAGGTCGTCTTTTTCGCGAATCTGTGTCTGCATGTGTTCTATTTGCTTCTGCAGCGCTTGTATCGCCTGTGTTAATTTAGTTACCTCCGTCTCTGTTTTAGCGGGTGCTTTGTCGCCAGCCTTCGTGGTTGGTGCTCGTTTTCCCGTGACCGCATCTGCCCAGCTCACCTTCTCGGTGGTTTCGGTGTCTCTTGTTGAGGTCCTTCTGGGGGTGCGGCTGCGAGACCGGCGTTGCTGCTGCTGCTGCCGTGGGTTTGGGGTGCGGCTCCGGGACCGGGAGCGGCCTCGGCTGCGGGTCCTGGATCTCGAGCGTGGCTTGCCGGCGGGGCTGGTGGCTTTGGCGGCCGCCTCCGCTTCCTCGTTGGCCCTGTGTCGTTCCCATTGCCTCTTTGTCACGACGTAGGGGGTCTTGTACCTTGCGCGGCAGTTGCGATCCGCTGTCATGTGTGTTCCCCCGCACAGCTTGCAACGTGGGGAGCACTGGTGGTCGGGGCCTGGGTTGAGGGCGTCACAACCACGGCACACTTTGTCCTGAGGATTGGGGCACACGTCCATGCGGTGACCGAGTCTCCCGCAGCAGTGACACATGTCGACTTGCTTGCGATACAGGGTGCAGCGAAGTAGGGCGCCGCCGTACCTGACGTAGGAGGGCACTCGCGGTCCTTGAAAGGCCACTATGACCGTCTTGGTGTTACTGAGCCGTTTGGCTGCCAGGGCGTCGGGGTTGCGGGCGTGAACGATGTTGGTGTGAATGGACTTGGCGTCCTCCTCCAACGGGATTCCCCTGATGATTCCCTTCACCGTGTAGTCGGGGGCCGTCTCATAGGCACTGACCTCGTGGCGGCGATCACCGATGGTGATGGCTTCTAGTTGTCTGTACTTAGCGGCGTGAGTAGCGTGAGGTGTACTCACGACTATGATGTTATATTAAGTTTATTGTTTATTATTATATGAATATATTAAGCGTTTTATTATTAAACCATGGGGAAAAAGAGTAATACCTCTGTCACATGAGCATGCAGCAAGTCTTTTACGTAAGCGGTCTTTTACCAAGTTGAAAGACTTTTTAATGAAGAGACGTTGCGCAGCAGACACATGGCACCGACGATCTCCTTTTTGTGCTTCCTTCTGGATACGCTAGCGAAAGTGTGGCGGTAGTGTTCGAAAGAAAATCGGGCAAATTAAAGTAATCTATCTCGAAATATATAAGTGACAACTTATTGTATTACACATTTTTCTAATAAGTTTGCGCCAGATTAAGAAACGTTATCGCAAAGATTTATTCTCGTACTTTAAAGAGTTTGTCATACTACCGAAGTGTACAAGTTTGTCTGGCAACGTTGGGCTCCTTTTATCGCGTTGGCTGCAGCGTTCCCGCCATCGGATGCGCACGCAACAAGTACAGGTTGTCTTCCCACAGCTTGATGAGTGTCCACGTATCCCTCTCGGACCACTGTAGCCGCTGCTTTTTTTTTTGCGTGTGACCAGGGCTGATCCGTCAGTAGCGTTGGCCATCGATGCTCACAGTGCCGCGCGCATTGTTTGCCGTCTGCGCGACGCACGTCTGTAAGCGTCATCACGTGACATTCGCGACCCGTTCGACCTGCTTACGAGCGTAATGAAAGAAAATGAGCGTTGTTGCTGGGTCCACTGCACCTTCTGCGAGACATAAAATAATTTTTTCACGATGAGCTCAGGTGACAGAAAAACACGAATTTTTTTTATTTTTTTTATATATGTAATATTTACAGGCGCCCGCTGGTTTCGAGGCTACTCCTTTTCAGCCGTAAAGGAGATCGACGAACTCCGTTTCCAGAAAAAAAAAACACTTCTTAAATAGAGATCGCTCCCTGTCGAGCGTCTGCGGGCGAAACTTCTTTTCGGGAAAAGTTTTTTAGTTCAAAAGACTTTCGAGTGCTCGTGTGAGAGGAGTATAAGAAATGCTGCTAACTCATTTAGGCAATTATATGTTTCTGGAGTTATAATTACAGGCATTTGGTGCCATTTCCAAGTCGCTACATTTACCCAGGATACGTTGCCGTAGGGAAGTGGAAATATAGCCATATCAAAAGAACCATATAAAATACTGAAATAAAACAATCTGATAATGTAACAAAACAAATAAACTTCGCTAAGAGTATGAAAGAAAAGAAATCAGCTCGTGCATTTAAATATAACCGCTGTACAACATTGCTACCAGTTGAATTAACGCTTACAAAATCTTTCGGTTTTGTCTTTGTATGTAATATGTACGGCTAAAGTGGTAGGAAAAGAAAATCTCCGGACGTGAAAGAAAGTGTTCATGTGGGCTCTAGTTCACCTGCTGAGGTAACAACAAAGAAAAAAGTGACAGAGAGAGAGACAGAGAAAGAAAGACAGGCTTCAGTTCCAAGAAAGTTTGAAGAATTTGAAGGGCGGGGAATATTGCATGGAACTGCTGTCGGCGAAAACAGTTGTTTCATTCTTTGAAATTTTGTACACCCTATTATCCCACTTTCTTAAAGTAAGCGGTACGCCATGAAACATATAACGGTTTCGTACGGACATTGATTGCAGCATGATGACAAAGTGTTTTTTTAAGGATTAGAGATCAGTGTTAGCTCCCACGTGGTTTATTTTCGGTGCATAGGAAACGATGCTTCTATCTCAGTGAAATGGTCAAATTTGCATGCCCGCTTCGTCTTATAGAATATACTGTGTGACTGACATATGCTATTTTTAACAACCTTCGGACATAGTTCTTTAAATAGAAGATAAATACAGAAACATGTCGCGCGCGATGAATGTAGTGTTGCTTCGCCAACAACACAAGATTCCAGAAACGCAAGATCGAGGAAGTCGCTGCGCTTGAGACATCACCGTCAAAAAACGAATTTCCATCTCCGTCATACCTGCTGCCGAAGTTGGACTCAAGGACCTGAAGGATAAATCCCAAGAAGACCACCGTGTTTGCCTTCCACTATTTTTATTTTCGCGCGCACGCACGTGTCTGGAAAGACGAGCCTGTGTATTCGTCTGCAAGTGGCAATATTTTTTTTTCTTGTAATGGCTTCGTTTTTATGCGGACTCCGCCAAGAATATAATATCAGCAGGCAGTTTCATTCTTGGGGATCTGTCTATTTGTCCTAGACCTGTGTCGCGTCCCTTGAGTTCGACGAAAAAGACAAATTTCCTCGAAGGGCGAAGGGCCTCCACGTGTCACGCAGAGTTGTGTTCCCTGAGACTCTAGCAATCGCAAACTGTGACCGCCCTATTTCCAAAGGCACTCAGGTGCAAGAAAAGTAAAGAAAGTAAAGAAAGCAGCCCTTTCGTTATGCATACATGAAACTGAAATCAATAGCAATGTTTCAAGATTTTTTTTTTTTTGCTTTTCTCACAGTTGCAGCGGTATTGTGAGATGGCGCGCATGTGGTTGTGGTGCTGCTGCTTTTATGGGGCGATTCATCATAAGCTTCATCATCTCCAGGAACGATGCATTAGAATTGACTCTTCCTTTCGAGCAGTCTGGCCAGCATTTGCACGAGCGACATAATTGAAAGGGACAAGCATAGGGACGCTTGCTGCAAGAAGTCTCTTCTGCCTTGTCTTCAAGTACATGACCTGAGCTAATTAAGCATCAGGAATGAATTCGGGTATCCTAGCAGCATCCTGTGTCCATTTCCAGCAAACAATTCCTGAAGGCCGTGCTCGGTTCCAAGCATAGTGCAAATTCGGACAGGTAACTGCATAAAAAGCGTGCTTGTAGTTGTCTGGTATGTTTTTATCACTGTTACTTTCTTTACCCTAAGGTGCGAAGCAGCTCTGATGATCGAGAGATGGTCGCATTCTTTCTTAGAAATCGGCACGTGAACAGTGCCTGCTTAATTCAGTCTTGTCCGCAGTGTCCAGCACTGAGAATGTTCCTTCTAGCGGTGACTCCTTCCAGAAGACCACGCCTTCTGTACATTGAGCGCGTTTGATCGCCACCAAGCAATTAAATATGTTTTAGAGTTCGAACCACTGTTCTCAAATTTACTGAAACTTATATAAGCTATAGATTTTGGGCATCCACAATTTCTTAACATGCAGAAAGCTGTTGCTGCAGTCACAAAAGACTGTCATGTTTGCAGGATTCATATTTAGCACCAACACCCCATAATATTTTCGCTAATAGCATTGAATGAAAAATCAGCCTTTCCTTTTTCACGAGCTCCTCGTTCGGAGGATGTCTTAACGTTATTGAGGCTCTTTTTTGCACGTAGCTTCTAGTTAGTCTATAGAAATGGCGATTTTATTTCCCCGATTTGTACCCGCGTGCACATGCGGCACAGAGAGACGCAATGCTGAATTTTTCATTGAAATATTGGTTTCTCATCAGCCAATATTTAATTTACGGGAGCCGATCAACACTTAGCTCCGCAGGTAGTGAAAAAGGGTGTCAATTTTCATGTAACGTCTCAAGTCGCACAGCGAGAACGGCTCCATCAAGCACCACTGTGGTAAATTCATTGTTCCCACAAAGAGAAATCAAGTTTCTCTCCGCCTTTGCCATTCCTACGCTTTCTTTCAAAGCTCATTGCGCAAATAATGAGAAACATTTTCTTTTCCCGTAGTGAGCATCACTCGCCGTGCAAGAATCACTGCTGATCGTGAGTGGCCTAACGCTTGATCGAAGTCTCAGCCCATTGGCCCACGCTGCCTTCTTTTCGTGACCGTGACTAGATCAGTTGGAACTTCTACTGCTACGCGCAGTCGACCTGATAGATTCATTTTGTTTTATTCGGCACTTCGTCATTTCTGGTTCATGTTTGCGTAGGTGTAAGGTCACATGTCATATGGCTTTTCGGCGAAGGTAGGAGGAGGAGGAAAATAAGGAAGGAAAGGCAAGGAGGTTGACCAGATGCACGTCCGGTTTGCTTTCACGGCCACTCGGGTGCAAGGTTTGGTAATAGCGTTAATTCTCACGTTCCCCATATATCAACCGAATACGACGGAAGTTAACAAGCAGTTGGTGGCTCGAACGGATATCCAGTGGTAGAAGAAGGCGTGAAGAAGGAGTAGCGTTTTAGACGAGGGGATTCGATTTCGACAGGGCGTCAGTGATGATGACAACTCCCCATAATCAAACTGTTCGCCCCAGTGACATTCCTTGTTCGACGGTATTTCTTTCTTTTTTAAGTTATACCAGCGTACGTAAGCATTCCTCGTGTTTTAGGTAATTTGGTAATGTTTGTTTTATACGTTAAGTGGAATGCTGCAAGCCAAGACGGACACGCCGAGGACTGGGTTTGGGATAATGTTGCAATTCCAATTATTTTTCTACTAGCACTTTATCAGTGATACAACAGCCTTTCACCGATGATAAACGATCTTTTTCACTAGGCCTTAGGGCTGGCCTTAAATAAAATTTTAAATCCGTAAGCATTTCTATGCTTACCCAACGAGAAAATTGTCCGTCCGTGCCGGAAGACGACAGCTTTCAGAACAGCGCTCTCAGCAGCGACGGAATTCACCGTCGTGCTGCCTCTCACTTCAAGGCCCACGAAACGGTGAGAACACAGCGCTGACGGAGCTCTCAGCACACGACGCACTGTGTCACTTTCGTATATCGCTTTTGACAAACGGGCCCGCCTGTCTGTCTTTACCGCTTTGTAAGCGGCGAGAACACAGCGCACGCAGCCATCAGCAGTCGGCACTCTTTGTCAGCATCGCATATCGCTTCCAAGGTATGGTCCACGCGACGGTGCCATATGAATCCACCGCCTGAGTATTTTGGTCACGGCTCATAAAGATTCAACACGGCCGGATAAGGCGCTAAATAGCGATAATGGCTTATAATGAACGGAACGTTATCAGCGCACCTGACGCTGCCGCCTGCTGTAATTAGTATGCGTCGTCAATACTCCTTGCGCCGCCGTCCACCCCAATTCTCGTAACCGGATTGCTGTCGTTTGTACTGGCAGGATCCAGTTTCCCAACATTGATAACGACACCAGGTTCCCTGGAGATGAGCAAGTGGAACAATGCTTACGCATACCTAGACAACTTCCAGAAGAGTTTACGCGTGACTTTATCCTTTTCCTTTCCTTCTTTTTACATAGCGTCAAATGCTACGCGGAAAATATTCGAGAATGCGGGCAGATTCTAAATACGGGCGCAGCCTAAACAGTATCTTACACCGCGCCTCAAAGTGAAAACTGCCATAAGAAAAGAATTTGAGAAACTACCCGTGACACAGGCGCAAAAGGTCTCAAAGAGCTCGTCGGCTTTGGCGCCAGAGAAATTTGCGTGCCATTCCTCGACAAGTGATCGTCACTTAGTACATGGAGCATTTTGCGACTGTGTTCGAAGGCAGAGGTACGACTGCACTGTCGGTATGCATGTCATTGTTTTACAGTGAAGCTGTTAAGGAAAACTTTCCACACTATCGCATCTGCGTGTAGAAAAAATCGCGAAGATAGTGGAATGCCGGGCCGACCCACGGTGGAGGTGAAGCAGACGCTAAGCAGCCCCGATACATGGATTGATCCCGAAGATAGCTCAATACCATGCCTACCTGCTGCGGAGGTCAAGCAGGCGTTAAGCACTCCCTGTACATGAGACGGGCCCGAAGGTAGTGCAATACCAGGTCGACCCACGACGGAGGTGAAGGAAGCTTTAAGCACTCCCCATACGTGGGCAGATCCCGAAGATAGTGCAATACCAGGCCGACCCGCGGCTGAGGCGCATTTCCCCATTAAGGGGCCCACATACACAGCCTCGCTGGTGATGCTTCTCCACAGAGTGAAAAGACACTGCGTTTTTTTTTCTTTCTTTGCCTCTTCCTTCGACTTTTCCTCACCTGCTGATGCTGCTACTGTTGCTGTCTCGCACGCTTCGTTGGGGGAGGGGCAATGGGGGTTCCGACAGTGTATATACATGGCAAGAACGTGGAAGAGGAGAAAGGCGATGCGAGAAACTTGTTTGGACTAAAGCTCCCAAATAGTCCGTACCCCATTGCGTCCCCGTAATGCGTTCTAGAGCTTCCTGGGGGTCGCCACAATACCCTCTCGACTGCAGTAACTATCGGTGATCCCCCAAAAGCATTGCAAAAGCTTCAGCGCTTACGTAGTTACTAAAGCGCAACAGTCCAGAGGATTGGTAGATAGAATGGCAGCGAGGAGGTGGAGGTAGGGAGGAGAGGCAGGGAATGGGTAGCACCGACGCAGTCACGAAACTAGTAAATAAGAGACTCGCCACTTTACGCTCATGGCAGCTCTCATGCCTGGTGGGAGAGGAACAAGGCAAAGAAAGAAAGTCAGCGATGGCTACTTACAGACAGTACCAGCAGTTGCCGAAAAGCTGAATAAATTTAAATTCAAGGTTTCTGCTATTACGTTTCTGATATTTCTGAAAAAAAAATGAACACCGTGCAAATTCGTCAAGCATACAATTTGCGGAGGTCGTGCACACGCTGAGGTGCATCAAAGCACTGCAGCGTCTATAGAGGACAGTATGGGAGCGGCCGCCAATCAAATCAACGCACTGCCGGGCAACGCTTCTCTGCGCGCCGCGCGCGAAGTTACGTTTAGCTCCGATTGCGTCATATCCAGGCGGGACAACGGCACCATCTGAGGTCGCAGCACATGCACGATCGAGTAATGAAATGTTTTCTCTACACAACGATATCGGAGCTAAACGTACGAGACATTTATTCACGAATTAGAGAGCTTACGCACTCGGCTTGTGACAGAGCTAGTGGGAGGCCTTGCTGTTTAATATTCACGCTCGTTCTCTCTTTTATTCGAAGTGAGGCGCCATGGTAAAAGGTGGTATGGCGCGAATTGGCAGCTCTCTGGTTCGCTGCCCGAGTCCGTCCGCGCCATTTCTTGACGTGACGAACGCGGAGACGCCAGAGCCCAGCAGGCGTGAAATTTCTGCAAGAACAATTCGCACTTTCAGACCTCATAACTCCACATGAGCCCATGTTTCCATTTTACGAATAATGCGTACGAGCTTGCTGGGCTCTCCCAAACGCAGCCACTGTCATTCGGACCGACGGACATTCTGTAGAGCTATGCCTCTGCGAACGCGGAGAGAGACAAATAAAATAAGCTCCGATAGCGCCATGCGTTGCGCGACAAGAACGCCATCTGCGCACGCAAAACATATGTGATCGAGTAATGGATTCTTTTATCTGCACAACGATAACAAAGTAGGGCGCTAGGGTAGTACGGCCGCGAAGTTATATAAGCGATAATATTATACCATCTTCTCGTTTCACGAGGTTTCAGCAAGCCATCTCCTCTGACCGATATTAAAGACGCGTCACGTCAAAAACAAAGAAATTAAGCCTGCTTAGTTGGTACCAGAACAGTGTCGCAGCTCGGTTTTGTAACGGAACGCTCTCTCCGCGCATGCTGAACACAGTGACATTGAGCCTTTCTTGGGGAAGCTTGACATGATACGTCGGAAGAAACAGAGGTTAGCAAATCTGGGCTGTAACATTACTATACATATTGCTATTTCACACACGCCTGCGTTACTGATGCTCGCGCGTTGTGATCTGGTAAGACAGGCAAATGTGAACTGGTCGTGTATGCAACTTTGAGGAAAATATTGATTACATTTTTTAGCTTTTTCCCTGCAAACGGCTGCGGCATATATTATGCAACTCGAAATGGAGTTTCTTTATCCTAGGTTCGTTCATTCGACACCATTGAGCAAACGTGTGCTTAGTTTTGCTAGTGCACAAGTTCAACTTCACCAATTTAAGTTCTCGCTCTATGCTTTCGCAGAGAACGAGAACTCGGGATGTGATAATCAAAACGCATTCTTGGCTCGGTGCCGTTGCTCTAGGCCTAGCAATGTCAAAATAAACTGGTGATATTAATATATTGAGAAAATATCGCGATTACTTTGTGCTCGACGCAAGGTTAAGTTAGGCAAGCGCTGATGTTACTAATTATTTCTAAGTATTGCAGCAGAAAGCCAGTTGCAAGGACGAATGGATACCGAAATGAGCGATCAGGTCTCTTGGTAAGCAACCACGATAACGGGTGGCAGACGTCGTGTTAGTCAGCGGTGTAAGACGCACATACACAGTGGGCACAACGTTTGACGTATCCCGGTAATTTATCACCTATCACATAAAGGTAAACCCATCCAGCATTTTTCAGTGGAAGCTATGCGTAACGAAACTCTCATAACTGAACGTGCCGCCCCCATTGCCTTCTGGAGAGCTATATAAGATGAAGAAAATGAGCCAATTCCTGGAGATGGCCAAAACCTCCATAGAAGAGGATTTCGCGAAAACTGTGGCTAAGTCACACAAAATCCACTTTATTTATTTATTTATTTATTTATTTATTTATTTATTTATTTATTTATTTATTTATTTTGTAGTAAGGACGACGAACAATTATCAGACATTATCAACATTTATTTTTTACATTGCGGCATCTCTGGTAACGCCTGCATATAGACTGAGCCCACGGCGTCATTATTCGAGTTTCCTACATGGTTAAAATGATTAAGAATCTTGACCATTGGTGATACAATTTCCAATGCAGTTGATGCTAAACTTGCTTAAATGCCAACACGCACCTTAATACTGCGGCTGCGCTGAGTTCGCAGCCTCAGGTGCATCGGTTGAAAAAGTTCTGATGCGTCACTCGGCTTCAGGATGTGCTGATTGTTGCCAAGTCTGAGATACAATAAATGTTGCCGGCTCAGGTTCGGTGTACTCCGGAACTGCGTATGCAAATTTGATCGCAAGATAGCTTGCTGGGTAAGTCATGACCAACCACGTAAGCTGACGGCTTTGATCTACAGAAGGACAGAGAGTTGGGCAAGTCAGTGCGGATTAGTAGCCCGTCTATTCCCTTCGTCTCCCTATATATATATATATATATATATATATATATATATATATATATATATATATATATATATATATATATATATATATATATATATATATATATCTATATATATATATATATATATATATATATATATATATATATATGTATATATATGTATATATATATATATATATATATATATATATATATATATGTATATATATATATATATATATATATATATATATATATATATGTATATATATATATATATATATATATATATATATATATATATTGTGGGTTATGTCGCGCTTTCCAGGCCTATCTATGAAGCTTTATTCATTTGCGGGGCAAGAAAAGCAACATTTCTCTAGTTAGAAGTCGATATTGTGCACTCATTTCAGCAAACTTTTTTGGATCTCGCTTGAAGTACACAATTCTAAAATATGCAAGAAAGAAGATCTAGCTATGTTGCGGTCTGGATGTTAAGTCATCACATCACGTTACTTATAGTGAACGCTCTCCTCACCTGTCAAATATGAGACCTGTAACACTCAGCTTGATTGTTTTCAATCTCGGTTCCACAACCTAGAGGACAGATCGCGACCAAAAAGCATGTTTTCATGGCATCCCTGATTCTCGCGAATCATGGGAAGACTCTGAGGCCCAGATCATTAACACGCTAAAAAGTGCCATTAGTAACTTCCCACCCGCCGTGGTTGCTTAGTGGATATATGGTGTAGGGCTGCTAAGCACAAGGTCGGGGGATGGAATCACGGCCACGGCGGCCCCATTTCGACGGGGGCGAAATGCGAAAACACCCGCGTACTTAGATTTAGGTGCACGTTAAAGAACCCCAGGTGGCCGAAATTTCCGGAGTCCCCCACTACGGCGTGCCTCGTAATCAGAAAGTGGTTTTCGCGCGCAAAACCCCATAATAAAAAATGGCTGTGGCTTAGCTAAGGTTAAGCCCAGGATGCGAAGCATACTAGCCTTTATTTTAGTTGTTGAACCACTGTTTAGCCTGGTGAACTGCTGTTGCTTGGCTATATTTGGTTCGGCTAGACGAAGAAACAACTCATGCGTTACTCTGCTTCGCCTTCAAGAGTGGAACGTGAGAGCGTTCCCGTCGACCCGCCAAGGGGTGTAAGACAATGGGCTACGGCGCAGCGACTACGCGCCCCGCATTGGACGAGGTGAGCGTCGAGCAACGCAGCGTTCGGCGCGGCAACGAAATGTGCGCCTCAGCAAGCGACGCACGCCTGAGCCTTGGAAACACCTCGTTTCTAAGGCAACACCGCATTCACTAGAGGCGCTTTTGTACCGCTTTGGAGCATCGTACTCGTGGCTCAGTGGTAGCGTCTCCGTCTCACACTCCGGAGACCCTGGTTCGATTCCCACCCAGCCCATCTTGCAAGAGTTGAGCCAAAGCCACCTAGAAGATCAATCTCTGTAGCACGCCGCAACCTTCGCTTCTCATTCCAACAAGCAGCTCTGTCTCCAGGAGGCATCTTACCTCGTGAGTGCCTATCTAGCATAGGCAAGCGCAGCTGCTTACATACCGCCGCGACGCCGCGAGCGACGGCGCGAGTTGGAGCCCCGTTTCTCCTCTGTCGTGACGTCACGGTGTCACGTGGTATTGAAGGCGACACCGCCGCGCCTGAGGAGCGGGGTTGAGCTCTAGTAATATGCTTCGCATAAAAAAAACTTATTAACTTATCCGGCATGGCAATCGAACGCCTTTGTCGTCTCGATCCGTACTCACATGATAAATGCCGCCCAAATAAAGCTACGTTCACTAACGACAAAACATAAAAGGAAGGGCGTAATCGGCGCGTGTAGTGCTAAACGTCTCAGATCTCCCGATCTGAGACGACTACTCACCTGCCACCCGCCATGTTCGAAGTATACTGATTGCCTTCGCAAAGAAATTACAGGGCATAATCCCGCTTTTATCTCTAATATAACAAAATAATCGTGAACAAGAAGCAGTACATACACGGTACTATGACAGACAGCACGACAGAGTTCGCGTCACAACACGCGCGTGTTAACACAGAACGAGTCACGTACTGCACCATGTGATCGCCCATAGAGAAGCGTGAGGGGCAGTGTAAGACGCTTATCCTCCGTGTCTGTTCTGTTCACTGCACATTCCAAGCATGCATCAAAAAAAAAAAAAAATACAACGCGACTCGTTCACTTTTGCAGTAGACATCTGTAGCACAGATATCATTCTACATGCCGAAACTTGGCTGCATCTTCATATTCGAGACCATAAAAGATTCTCAAGAGCGCACCGCTTCCCAGTTTATCGCTGTGACTGTAAGATGCGACAAGGTGCTGGCGTTCTCCTTGCAATTAACAACCACCTTCGCTCTCAGCACACTAATATTGCTACTAACTTAGAGATAGTCTCCGCAATTATCGAAATAAATTACAAAAAATTGTAATTGGCGCATATTATCGCGCTCCTACTGACGCTGCCACCTTTGCTAACAAATTACAAGACACAGTCAACATCGTCACAACAAGCTATCCTTTCTTACCGTTGTTTCTACTAGGCGACTTTACTATTCCACACATAGCCTGGCATAGCGAACCCGTATGATACACCCTTTCTCCACGTTAGCAAAAGATTTTCTTTACTTGCACGCGCCGTCCTCTTTCATTCAACTGATAACACAGTTCACCAGAATTACACCATGAGTTGCTAACACCCTTCACCTACTAGGAACAACAAGACCCCATTTTATTTGTAACAGTATTTACTTACCGTCTTTGAGCGATCATTCTCTTATCCATTTCAACATAAACATATCACGGCTCAAATTAGAAAAAAAGATCAAGGCAATTCGTGACTGTAGGAACGCTGACATGCAATCAATTCACAATGAGCTCTAGCTGTGCTTCCCTTGACACTTTCCTGAGTGATTTCGATAACCGAAATGTGCAATCCAACTGCGATAAGTTTATTGCTAAAACTAGTGAATTAATGGGAAAATTTATCCCTACCTACTCTCTTTCCTTTAACGATAGCGATCCTTGGTGCAACACTCACATTAAGTGCCTTTCTAAAAACAAAAAAGAAAAGTTTTGTACAGAATAGCTAAAGCAGTTGCTAAGGATGAGAAATGTGCACCCTACAAACGCGCTGCGTATGACTGCATAACAGCGCTTAAGCAAGGTAAAACTGAGCAAGACTTAAGCAAGGTAAAAATAACTTTTTTAAAGAAAACATTGCCATCCATGTTAACTACTGAAACGAAAATGTTCTGGCGAACTATTAACCTAAAGCATGATGATACCACAACCCTTATTAATAGCATTGATAACGTCAATCCCCTGCTGGTTGTGCATATATCTTAAATGAAGCTTTTACACGCAATTTTTCTAAACGCGCTCATGTAACGCATCCTACTACACCATCTTACGACTACTCGCAATGTACATTTTAATAATTGATACCGTCAGCGTGTGAAAAGTAAACGTATTACTGAAACTCTCCTGTGCTCCTCGTTGTGACTTATTTAATGCGAACTTTCTAAAAACACTAACACATATTGTTCTGTTGTTCTTACAAAGATTTTCCATCAATCACTTGACAAATGTTCACTGCCCGGTGCTTGGAAGGTGGGGAAGGTGATTCCACTCCACAAAACAGGCACTAAACATTCCCCGCTTAAATATAGGCCTGTTTATTTAACCAACACACCATCCAAAATTTTCTAGCATATTCTCTTTCCTCATATTGCCAACTTCATAGAAGCAAACAGTTTTTTTTTTTAATTTCAACATGATTTCTTCAAAAAATATTCATGCCACACCATACTAGCATTGTTCATGCATACGAGCCTTGCTTGTTTAGCAGATATGCTGTTGGGCTGCTAAATATGAGGTCGCAGGATCGTAATCCCAACCATGGCGGCTGCATTTAGATGGGTGCGAAATGTGAAAACACCCATCTACTTACTTAAATTTAGGTGCGCATTAAAAACTCCAGTTCGTCCAAATTTCGGGAGTTCTCCACTACGGCCTGCCTCATAACCAAACCAAGGTTCTAGCGCGTAAGAACTTTTAATTTTAACCGTTCACGCATAAACTGAACCTAATACTTGACCACTCTGCAGTAGCAGACTTAGTTTCTTTTAGAATTTGCAAAATCATTTGATAATGTATATCATAGTTTATTAATCTACAAACTGTACCAATTAAACCTTGACCCTAAAATTCTGTACTAGCTTGAGATTTTCCTCACTAACCGCTCACAGTATGCTTCAGCTAACGAAGTAACCCCGAATCTGCGCCCAGTTTATTCGGGCGTACCTCAGGGCTCGGTGCTTGGACCTCTCCTATTTCTCATTTATATTATAGAATTACCTTAGTAAGCTTCACCTCAAAATCACCCATTTGCTGACGACTGTGTAAGTTACACCGAAACAACTTGCGATGATGATGCAACCAGGCTTCAAGCTGACCTTAACGCTACTTTTTCATGGTGCAATTCATGGTTAATGGAACTGCATTTAAGAAGAGGAAATTCATGCGGTGTATCTAGAACTGGTAGTTCTCCCTCACTGGTAGTAGTGCCTTAATAAGACTCCCTTAGATCTAGTGACAATTTACAAGTACCTTGGTCTCCGCATCACACCCGATCTGACTTGGAATACCCAACTCGCGCATGTAGTAAGCAATGCTAGCCGAATGCTATGTTACTTACGACGCAACTCTTCCAAAGCACCTTCTTCCTTAAGATCGCTCCTTTATAAAACTCTAATACGGCCCAAACTTGAGTATGCCGTGTCATCTGGGATGCAGGTCAAATAAACCTAATGCAGTCATTATAAATGGTTCAGAATAACTCCACTCGTTTCATTCTATATAACTATAACAGAACCGCGAGTACCAGTGCAATGAAATCTAGCCTTAATTTGCCTTAACTTACCATCCTCCTCATCACGCCGCAAGATGTTCTGCCTGTGCCTTCTTCATAAGTTATTTCATCACCCACTCTTAGCAACAAACTTATCGCCCCACCTCCGTATGTATCGCTCAGACTATCTCATATTCATAACGTCGGCATTCCCTCATGCATCTCCAACGCTTTCTTGCATCCATCTGTACCGCGCACTTCCACTGAGTGGAATCGCCTCACTGGCTCGACGGTCCCCATGGCCGATCGCGCATTATTCGACAATGTCATACCTAATACTGCACAACTAGGAACCTTTTTCTTCGCATTGTTCAACCTCTATTCACAAAAGACATAGCTAGCTTTGTTTATCTAGGTGCCATTTCTTCTTCTATATATATTGTTTTAACTTATTAACTCCATTTTGTTGAATATACCTGTTTTTTCTCGTAAACACTTCCCTCTATAATGCCGTAATGACCCTTAACGTATGCTAAAGAAAATTAAAATAAAAAATATATATAGTACTTCATGTCCAAGTCACTAGCGGAGACAGCTGTCGTATGCAGCGCCAACAGAACATGCGCGAGCGAACGCAGTTGGCGCGCAGGGACGCATGGATGGAGCCCCCAGCGCGAAGTGATAACTTGAGCGAGCTTATTGGCGGTGCTTCCACAGCGTTAGACGCTCGCCGCGTCCGCCTTAAAAGGCTGGATCCCGCTATGCATTTTTCTGTTCCGCATGGAATTCCACGTCCTCGTTCCTGCTTGATTCACAGACTGCGTTTAGGCGTTGCTTTCACGCGCAGGTATACTTGCAGATCATTGGAATGGTGGACTCTCCGGACTGTTCAGCGTGTGGCGTTGCTTGGACTACAGACCATGTGCTCTTGTTGTGTATGCACACGAAAGACTGGCACTGGCAGCTACATTGGGGCATTTAGACAGCAGACCACTATCGAAAGACCTCCTGCTACACGCATGGCCGCAGAGTAATTGGCAGATGATAGAGGCAATGCGTGGTTTTTCACGTTTCTTAGGCGACATGGGTCTCGACTCGCGCTTATGATGGTAGCACTTATGCGATGTTATATTTCTTATTGTTTCCCTCTTTCTGCTTCTCTTCCCCTTCCTTTGCGCAAAGAAGCAGGCCAGATACTCCCCTTTCTGGCCGACCTCTCAGCATTTTCCAGACAAAATTACTTCTTCCTCTTCTTCCACATTGTTGACCGATATATATCTGTTTGCGCGAAAGGCTCGACCTGCTTTTGGCGCAGTTTGTCGCAAATGACCGTGCCAGCTCCAGAAAGCAAGTACTCGGTTTTTATTTTTCTCGATATGATTCGTGCATTATCTCCGCATTAAAAGTAGAGTCTCTGAAAGGTCTAAATATAGTTCAACGAAGCGGTAACGCGCCCACACGTTACATCACGTTAGCGAGATCAACAGCGTCTAGTTTGGCCGACGGTTCGACGTACTGGCGGACACGGCCATACGCTCCGACGCGCCCGGCGTCTAACGTTCGCCCTCTTACGAACGTAGGCATTTCGCAGTACTAAAAGCCCCAACGCGACACGCGCTCCTACGTTCCGCAAAGCCCTTGCGTGCTGCGTACGTATCGTCATCACGCAGTACTAAAACTGTCTATTGGCGAGAACAACAGCGTCTTTAGTTCCACTTTTTTTTTCTTTATTGGCGTCTTTAGTTCCACCAGTCGTTCAACGCACTGGCGCAGCCAACGTAACCGGACGTAGCCAACACGCTCCGACGCGCCCGCCGTCGAACGACGCTCGTGCGCGCGCCGATAACGTCGGCCTATAAACGGCCCTTAACGGCTGCTTGCGCTGCGCTTGGTTGCTCAGTCTCGCCATGGATGAAACACGCGCCGGTGAGAGCGCGTCAACTGTTCGCCGAAGGCGCGAGGATGAGTTTACTGCCTATACAGCACGCCGGGAAGAAGCGCCGAAGAACCGTGTCTAACCATGCTTTACAGAGGTTTCGCTCTTATAACTAGCTTCAAGTCCCGTTGAACCCCAGTAACTTTTTTTTGCCTATAGTATCTTTATGAGATACATTTAGACCATAATATCCTCTTCGGAAAGGGGAGTTTGCATCTGCGCTCTCCTTATCTGTTGTGGCGAGCTGTTTGTGCCGTACAAGGAAGGAAGGTTCTCTATGTTGGGAATATTAGAATGACAGTAAGCTGAGCAAGTTGGTATCAATTCATCTTACGAAAAACTAAAAATGCAGGCATACAGAACACCGAAAAGAGAAGTGCGATAACTGCAACACAAACGTAGGAAACAAATGCCGGTAAATGTACAACAAATGTGCGCAAAGAAATGGACAACACGAGGGCAATTCTTTGAACATCTTCCTTGTTGCTAAAGGGCTGTTGACTTGCTGGAGTGTATTTTACTAAGATAATTATGTAGACTGCATATCGTTTGGATAATCCCATTTAATGGGTGCGTCTCATTTCTATAAGGCAATGACAACAATTTGTAGGACTACGGTCGCCAAACTAAGCATACCGAATGGGAAGAAAAGCCAGATATTTTGCCCCTTATGTGAAAATATAAGAAAAATAATTAAAAAAAAAGGCTTGTGTTGTCGGCGCCTCGTAACCTCAACAGGTGATCTCGTAATCTATTTTAATATAACGATATTATGTCTTGGTTATCCAAGAACTCCTTATTGAAAAGATGAGGTAGAAAATTCGGCACAGGCATTTCATTTAAGACTGCCTACGTGCGGGAATGCAAAAGCATTATACTCTCATTGGTGAAATTGTTTTTCACGCGCGTTCCTTGTCCACGCAATAGTACACAGATGCAAAAGCAACAAGCCTACCGTGAAAAAAAGAAAGCTGCAGATTACGATGCTTCCTAATGCGAAATTTGAGCTAAGCTTTATACGTGTTTTCATTTCCCGATATACTGGCTTGTGCGTGCAATCTGTCAAATGCGGTCCGTTTCAAACGGAGCAAAGTGTGGAGCGACTGCCTCGCTAATCTGGAGATCGCTGGAGCCAGCGCGTGGGTGACGCGTGGGCGCGATTTACCGCAGCCCGCCGCCGACAGACCTGACAGACGACACGCGCCACTCTGGCGCCATCTCGTATCCATCGTCGCCGTACAGCGTTTTTCTTCTCACCCTTTCCCCATTCCCTCCTGCGGCTCCACGTTCCTCCTCGTGTCTTTCATCCGCGCGCTGCGCTTTACGTTCGCTTTCATCTTTCGCTGTGCTCGTTTGCACGGCTACGACGATGCTCGCCGCATGAATGGACGCCTCAGAGCTGCGCCCTAAAAAAAGAATGCATTATGACGTTACTCGTTTGCATAACTTACCCGCAGGAAAACATGACTTGGCTATAAACTTATATGACATTTTTTTTAACTTCACTTACTTTCCTCTTTATTAATACTTAATTTAAAATTTCAACGGTGAGGGATTTATGTCCTAAAGGTGTTCTATAAAAAAATATATGACATTAACCTTTAAGAGCCCACTCAAAAGTGCTGTTTCTCGAACATAATCGCGGTAATTTTTAAATGATCAGTCTAAGGGTACGGGGCAATGGATTTATCCTTCTACAGCAGCCTGTAACCGTGTTTCTACCCGCCGTGGTTGCTCACTGGCTATGGTGTTGGGCTGCTGAGCACGAGGTCGCGGGATCGAATCCCGGCCACGGCGGCCGCATTTCGATGGGGGCGAAATGCGAAAACACCCGTTTGCTTAGACTTAGGTGCACGTTAAAGAACCCCAGGTGGTCGAAATTTCCGGAGTCCTCCACTACGGCGTGCCTCATAATCAGAAAGTGGTTTTGGCACGTAAAACCCCAAATACTACTACTAACCGTGTTTCTTTTCATTCGGGTCGGGAAACCACGCCATGGCTGTTGGCGTGTCGATATTGATACGAAAGCGTCAAATGTCTCATCGAATTAAAGAAATCGGCGTCGTTTTGCTATAGGAGCGAAGTGGCAGCTAAACTCTCATTGGCTGCCACGCCACAAGCGGCACAAGCGCTCGTCGACGGAGCAGACCGGGTGAAAAGCAACACCTGCTGCTGCGCTGCAGCAGCGCGCCAGGCCTTGCGTGAGGGCAGAGGGCATTGCCGCGATTCACGTCAGCTTAGCTCTCGGAAGCCTGTATTATTATCCACGCGTCCCTTGTCCGCGCGAGCTCTCGCCTGCGTTCTAAATACGCAAATGAAAACGCACCAACTGATTCAACGCGCTCGCTTGCCCAGGAGGAGCTCGTATCTATAGAACGACCCCTCAGCGGCATTCATATGGACATTACTGATTTCACATTCACAACTAGTAATAAGTGCTTAGGTATCCTCGGATGTTTTATGTTTCTCTTTTCTTATTTTACCTGCGTTGCGAAAGGCGATGTGGGATGTTTGAGATTACAAACAGCTGAAAACGCCCCGAAGGCTATAAATATCACATGAATATAGGGCAAGCAAGAACTTTGCAAAAACTGAAAGAGAAAAAAGAGAGCTTGGTCTCACGTGTAGCAACAACACACCATGAAAGGCAAATATATGAGAATCTTGGCTGACCTCTTCACCTGTCTGGCTTCGTGCTCATTGGCGGCAATAACTCCACACTTGGCAAACACAGTCGGACACGTGTCAAAAGGTTCAACGTTCCTATCCCGAATGTGCTGCGTGCTTCACGTGTCGCTTTTCCTCGAATTTTAGGCGCTTCTCCCTGAACGGAGCCTCGGCTTCATACCGTGCACCATTGCATTTATTAGACCAGTGCACTCGCGGTTGGCAGAAATATTATTAGATCGTAATAAGGCTTTGTCAGAACAAACTCAGCTGTCATGGCTCCGAGAGAGTAGTGTGTTCACACTTGTGTGAACACACTTCTCTTATTACTCTCACTACATTTTTCATTCATCATACTTGTGTTTTAGCCAAATGAAAATTTCTGCATCTCGTGGTTCATTGATAAAGCATATTAACAGTTACCAGTTAACAGTTGATAAAGCATATTAGCAGTTATTTGCGAGCACAGAATATATTACTTTGATTTATTTAAAGCGAAGGGGAGACTTGTTATACAACTCAAAAAATAAATACAGATTGCGACGAGAATCCTAAACGGGCCTTTGTCGACCATGAGGAATTGGCCCTCAGGGACCCCACACCTAATGGGTGGTGCATTAATTACTTTACGTGGTCAGTACCTGCGTCCTCTTGGTTATCTTCGTACCTCCTCAGGTAAGCTTACTTCGAACACAGCACTTCAACAGCCGAAATACCTAATTAGAGATTTGCGCTTATTTGCTGGTCTTTGCTCCCGTCGCTTCCATTATAATACGGGTGTTATGTGTGGCATGAGAAAATGCATGAGAAAGCAAGAAAGCATGACACAAATGCACCCATGGTGCACTTTCCTCAATCGTACATCCTTGCCGCGAAGTGTACTATACCGGCACTGCGGGCAGTTTTCTTTCTGCGGACAAAACTGTCCTTCTAGTGCTGGTATTATAATTATTATTTTCTTTTTGCATTTACAAGAGTTTCGAGCAGCAGAATTTACTGTGCCTAGAAGGAATCAGTTTCATAGCTATACACTTAAAGTGATACCCACCTGAACTGTTACTAACGAAAGTTGGGTGCTTCCCACATTATGATTTGAGACGTGCTATGCTCGTTCATAGGGACTCTGTTTTTTTATTTATTTATAGTTCTGACGCCACCTGCTTTCTTTCTCCGAATTTCATTTGTGTCAGCCAGTTTTCGCTGGATAGTGCCATTTAAAAGCATTAACAAACTACTGTGGAAGAGGGGTGAAAATTAACACAGACGATGGAGGCCGCCCGAGAGCCACTATCCCACCTGTTTTATTAGGCTTCAAAATCGTCTTTACAGCGCACAGAAGCTGCTAGACATGCGGAAAAGTGCCAGACCACACTTGAAAAGAAGAAGGTAAAAAGATAATGCTTTCATGCTACGAGTTCTTTTCCTATGCGACATCATCAAATAACCCATCGAGCAAAACAACCGGCGTCTGTAGCAGCGAACGGCACCTAAATGCCCATTGGCTGCACCGTCAGATCACGTGCGCGCCTCGGCAAAGCAGACGGGACGCAAGGAAGCACCTGCTGTCACGCTAGCACGCCAGATGTTCCTTGACGGGAGAAAGCATTACCGCGACGCCACGTCACCCTGCAAACCTGTGTTATCCGCGCGTTGCTTGTCTGCGCGAGCTCTCGCCTTTGTTTTAACTTCGCCTCATTAATCGCTATAAGAATATTGCATATAAAAGCAGAATAAATTCGAAAAGAAATACGCTGGCGGCAGTAAGTTTCGAATTTAAAGGCAACACGGTCAGAAGCCGAGTGTTTTACCCACTGGGCTAAACCAGCGCCTCTCAGCAGGCTTGTGCACTCTGCTTTACGACACCACGCTACTTGCAGCAAAATTTCCATTGCTACGTCCGGCATGATGAAAGCGGTGGGGTCAAAATCACCGCGGCTTACTCGGGAGCCTTCCAATTAGATTTTATGCCAGTCGCGCAAAGTAGCATGACGTCACGGATTGGAGTGCACCGACCTTGTGCTATCTAGGAGGATCGAGTTTGCCGAACATCTCAACGTGCTCACTTCACTGCGAGGAATTAATTACTGGAAGAGCAGCCCAGGAGTGTTCAAATGCTTTCGCATTTACAACTCGTAAGAAGTGCTTAGGTGTTGTCGGATATGTTTTTCAGTTGTGGTCTTGTGGATCTGCACATGTCTTCAAATTCTTGCGCACTATAATGATGCTTTTGGAGGCCTGCTAACGTTGTTCGTAGTGGCGCTTGTCATGTCTCCTTTGTCTGTGTATGGGCTAATTTTGCCCCTTTCTATTAACTACGCGTCACCGATTAGCCCATCAAGAAGTGCTCGTATGAAGCAACTGACCAGCTAAGCTGTAGTTTGAGCTAAAAGCAATATAATTCACTAGGTTGATGAACAATATTTTGAGGTTGCATTACAAAGCCCGTTCCGTTACGTTACGTAAAGGCCGTAACGAGTCGGACGCGTTAGGACCTTTGAGAGGGGCTCGGTGGCTAAAGTTGCTTTTAAAATTATGCAGACATGTGAGATCTCTCAACATTACTTATGTTGGTTCCCTGCTCACCTTGGGATGATCGAGGGAGCCCCTCCGAATCTCAATGAGTCCGCTCATGAGGCAGCGCGAGATCTTACCCTCCGCTCTGCCCCACGCAACGGCGTGGTGGTACTCCCCGAGAACAGAGACGCCCCTTCCACATAGAATGAAATCACGAAGTATTACCTTCTTAATCGCAGGGTTTACAGTTTGCCACATCCTTAACTAAACAGGGCTCAGGCACTTACATTACGCTTACTACAGACTGGTACTTATCCTTTCCCACGGAGACTGAACGTGTTTATTCGGAGACGTATACAGAGCCTTATTGCCAAAATTGTGGTGCTTTAGCCACGCTCGAACACATGCTCTGGTCTTGCGAAAGAATTGAAGACTCGGCGGTCAAGGATGCGTCCAGGTGGGAGGCCGCACTTCGCAGCCCGGACCTGAATGAACAATTCAGGGCTGTCCAGCAGGCTCACGACGTGGCCGTGAGGCTTGGCCTTCCGGTCCCGACGCGGGAGCGGCGCGCTTAGTGGTTAATTATCCCTACTTGCAGGACCAAATAAAGTTTTCCTTCCTTCCTTCCTACAAAGCCCGAATGCGAGACCTTCATAACCTTAAATTTGTTGGTGAAAAGCATGTATTTATAATTTTTACAGATGACATTACAGGTGCGCAAGCTTGGAAAGTTGTTTATTGCATTCAAGGGTTCTAATGTCATTTGTAACTGTCGAGAGATTACAAGCGTGGTCAAATTCTTTCGCCTAAATGATTTGAACCCAAAAATGTTGTTGCGAAACCAATATTGCGATACTGCGCATAAAATGGAATAGTTCGACTTCCACGAGTAATAGTGTACACGCTTGAGCCGAGAACCCCGTGAACATTTCACAAAGGCTTCTTGGCCATCAAAGCGCGTGACCACGGGGTACGTGCTCGCATGCGTTTTATGAGGCTATTCGGTGGTCGTTGTTGTTTCCCTACTCGACGTTTATTTATATCAATAAGATTTTGTAATGTCATGTGGGCAACTGACATGGCTGAAAAGGCACACACGAAATGCGGCGATAAGTGCACTCATAAAGGAACAGAATTAGGTGCAAGTATAGTTGGCATGCTTCGTGGAGTTGAACGGCCTCAAAACACTTCCCTGTTTGTCAAACGCTCTCGTATAAGGTATACCGTGCTTTTTTTTTTTTGGAATGTCTCCAGGCTTACGCTGGAGGCTAGGCTACGCTAGGCTTACGCTGCAACATCTTCGACTGGTCGCTTCAGAGCGCCCCTGCACTGCTGTAAATGTTATCCAAGGCAGCAAATCAACCTCTTTTAACAAGTGTACGCTTGAGCTCAAATCTGCAGGCATAGTCAAACTTTTACTGGATGCGGGATCTCAGGAAAAGGCAGAATACTTCCTGAACATGGCCGCGCAACCTGTACCGCAAATACGCTACGTGTACTAAAGTGTGCGCGACCAACATAATCACTTTAATAGCTGCAAGTTAAAACTGGGCTGACATTCTACGTTTTTCGCGGAAACAGCATACCGGAAGCTTATGTCACCCTGAGCACGGGAATGCAGAAGGGAATAAAGCACGCCTTCATTCGGCGTTGTGCGAACAGTTATTGACGCGGCCGAACGGAATTAGAATCAAATAGTGCAAGAAACGAGTCGAATCGAATGCTTTTCGTATAATTTTCTAATAATGAGTAACCATTCTCACCATCGATATAAAATAATGTTCACATCGTAGTATATTAACAGTGTTAGCAAGTTCCCGTAGTTAGATATTGCACGTTATGAAGTGTCCTTTATTAAAAGTTCAAATGGAGCATTAACAACTGAGCAACCCATTCGCATACAGAGGGCTCATTGGAGAGTGTAAATCACAGTGCTTTCGGCCGAAAAGCCTCGCTCCCTACGTCTACGTTACTATGGTCCCAGGGATGAAATCGATCGCACAGCTGACGATGTTTTAACGTTAGTAGGTGATTTGTGACATATGAAAAATATTAAAAAACATTCGTAATTTCAAATAGGGAGTATTCGATTCGATGATCATGTCGAATAGGGCAATATTTGATTCGTTATTTGAAAGCTTCGAATATTCGCACAGCCGTATTCTTGATTAGTCAACCACAGATAGAAAACTTCATTATGTCTTAGTACCCAGCGCCGAAAACTTCTGCACTGAAGATAGGGCACGCACGGACATTGAAAACCTCGACACCTGCTGCAAACAACCACGGAGTCAAATAATTTCTATAATTTTCAGAAAAGGGCCTTGGAAGAAGACCTTGCAAAAGAGGCAGTCTTTCCACATTTTAGGAGACACAATCTTGTCTTGACCATTCATGTACCATAATGAATTTCGAGCTAAAGGGCCCTCACCAGGTCTGCTAACAAGCGCCGAGCATACATAGTGCGATAACGATCGTGTCTACAAAGTATTGCATGGCTACGTGCCAAGGAAATAACCGAAATTTCAAAGCGAACGCCGTTTTCCCTTCTCCTCGCGGCCGCCGCGTTCTATCCCGGAGGATGACGTACACGTGCTAGTGCGCCTACGTACACGTACTTGCACTGTGACGTCACTCGTGGTGACACGTGACTTAGAGAATAATGAAAGGCAAAATCTGTTATTTGTGTAATATGCTGTTTGAATTGACTAATTGAAGCTCAGAGATTTAATAAAACGCACAAACCGAATGTCTGCGTGTTTTCGTTTTACTTCGCACCGTAGCAAGAGAGACGAACTTCCGTTTCATCTGCTTGTTCCCACGTCGTGCAGTCGCGCGCGCAGACACCGAAACTCTGTCATTCTCTACCGTGTTCCAGCGCGGGATCATGCTCTGTGATCCGCTTGTGTCTGCCTCAGTATTCGTGTAGCACTAACCTGCAGGTATACCGCTAGTCAGATGTCCTCGTGCAAAGCACGCAAAACCGTGCGCTGCATGGAACGAGGCTACGACAACAGCTCGCGCGCGACGCACTCAGCGGAATGTAGCCTGATTTCCCAGGGCATCAGCGCTGCCAACCTCCGAAGCCAGTTTTCCCCCAACTCGCAGAAAAGAATTCCCTAGATTTCCTTTAATTTTTGCAAAAGGTTGTTCTTCAGCCTGCCAATGTAATTTCTGTAATCAAAAGTTTTCGTTTGTTCTAGCCACAGATGCCGTAAATCTTGTTGTATACATTTATATTAAAAATTTAAATTAAAAGTAATTTTTAAGCTCGTTGTTTTAAATTTTATGCGCAAATGATGCCACAGTGCAAGTTGATACGCCAACAACGCTGCCTCTTCCTTGGCGCCATATTCACGGAAGAGACCAGCACGTATGCACTTTGTTGTTACGCCAAGTTGTTTTTCATGTGGACGAAGATACCAGGATTACACGGAACCTTATTTGAATTGTAAAGAAGGTGGACACCGGATCCCCTTTACAGAATATAACAGCGTCAAAGCAGTGCACCCCATCACAACACAAATGTGAAAACGGTGAATAATTGTGTTGAATGCCGTGTGCAACGCAGCAGCACCACCCTTACATGCTTACGCATCCTTTTCAGTGAAGGACTAAGCTGAGCGGCCGATTTTTATCTTTCCTCCAAAGCAATACTCGTCCATGCACATGACCGCTGGGATTCTGTGCAAGGTTGCACTGCCTACGGGTGTACTTCTCGGTTATATTCGTATAAGCATGCATATAGTCCACTGTTTAGCTGCATGACTGAAATGCCGTGCTCGGCGCTATAGTTATATTTGTTTGCTTATGCCCTGATTTGCGCTTGTTGCCTTGTGTTGCGTCCCAGTTACAGGTAAATATTTTATCCAGAGTGCACATACATCGATAGCCCAGTTGTAGCGGTACTAAATAGTTTGCGTGCTAATGTGAAGGTAATTTCAAGTGACTGAATTCAAAACACACCTTCACATCAGAAGTTTTACTGTTTCAATGTCCTGATGCGAAATGTCACTAGATCTGGACCCATTTCGTGATTTCCCTTAACACTGCATAAAGTCGCTATATCTAGAAAAATTTCCCTAGAGTTGGCAGCACGGGAG
The DNA here is from genome assembly GCF_038994185.2 of Dermacentor albipictus. Classification (NCBI taxonomy): domain Eukaryota; kingdom Metazoa; phylum Arthropoda; class Arachnida; order Ixodida; family Ixodidae; genus Dermacentor; species Dermacentor albipictus. The sequence continues at coordinate 138,035,754 of NC_091822.1, read as the reverse complement.
GGTGTCAATGGCGGCGAGTTAAATTACTGTGCGTCGAAGAAGCGAAAACAAAGAAGCCTCGATTAAATTTTTACTTCTCAATAAACAAATAATCATCATCATTTATTAAATCCTTTAAAATTTCCTGTGTATTAAATAAAGGGGGGAAGGGCAACGTTCGAGAATTGTTAGCCTACATCAGTCATGTAAATTGTCACAAAAATAAAAAAAATTCATAATAAAGCTCAGACACAATAAATCTTTCAATAAACAATAAATAAAATAAGCGAAAACATTACTTACAATAAGCTCTGACATGTTGGATTGACATAATGGAGAAACAACGTTCGATAAATGTCATCATCATCAGCAGCAGCCTGCCTACGCCTACTGCAGGGCAAAGGCCTCTTCCATACTTCTCCAACTACCCCGGTCATGGGCTAATTGTGGCTATGTTGTCCCTGCAAACTGCTTAATCTCATCCACCCATTTAACTTTCTGCCGTCCTCTGCTACGCTTCCCTTCTCTTGGAATCAAGTCCATAATCCTTAATGACCATCGGTTATCTTCCGTCCTCATTACATGCCCTGCCCATGCCCATTTATTTTTCTTGATTTCAACTAAGAAGTCATTAGCTCATGTTCGTTCCCTCATCCAATGGGGCTCTCTTCTTATCCCTTAACGTTACACCTGTCATTATTCTTTCCATAGCTCATTGCGTCATCCTCAATTTGTGTAGAACCCTTTTCGTAAGCCTCCAGGTTTCTGCCCCGTAAGTTAGTACTGGTAAGACACAGCTGTTATACACTTTTCTCTTGAGCGATAGTGGCAACCTGCTGTTCATGATCTGAGAATGCCTGCAAAACACATCTCATCAGCCCATTCTTATTATTCTCATTATTTAAGTTTCATGATCCGAATCTGCCGTCACTACCTGCTCTAAGTAGATGTATTCCCTTAGCAAGTCCAGTGACTCGCTACCTATCATAAACTGCTGTTCTCTTCTGAGTATGTTAAACATTATTTAGTTTTCTGCAGATTAGTTTTTAGACCCACCCTTCAACTTTGCCTGTCCAGGTCAGTGAGCGTGCACTGAAATTGGTCCCCTGAGTTTCTAAGCAAGGCAATATCATCAGCGAATTTCAAGTTACTAAGATATTCTCCATTAGCTCTTATCCCCAATTCTTCCTAATCCAGGTCTCTGAATGCCTCCTGTAAACACGCTATGAATCGCATTGGAGAGATCCTATCTCCCTGCCTGACGCCCTTCTTTATCGGGATTTTGTTGCTTTCTTTATGGAGGACTACAGTGGCTTTGGAGCCGCTTTAGATATCTTTCAGTATTTTTACACACGGCTCGTGTACACCCTGATTCCGTAATGCCTGCATGACCGCTGACGTTTCGACTGAATCAAACACTTTCTCGTAATCAATGAAAGCTATACATAAGGGTTGGTTATATTCCACACATTTCTCTATCACGTGTGAATATGGTCTATTTTTGAGTAGCCTTTACGAAATCTTGCCTGGGCCTTTGGTTGACAGAAGTCTAAAGTTTTCCTGATTCTATTTGCAATTACCTTAGTAAATACTTTCTAGGCAGCGGACAGTAAGCTGATCGCTCTATAATTTTTCAAGTCCTTGGCGGCCCCTTTTTTATGTATTAGTATTATATTAGCGTTCTTCCAAGATTCCGGTACGCTCGCGGTCATCAGGCATTACGTATACAGGGTGGCCAGTTTCTCTAGAACAATCTACCCAACATCAATCAACAAATCTGCTGTTGCCTGATCCTCCCCAGCTGCCTTCCCCCTTTGCATAGCTCCCATGGTTTTCTTTACTTCTTCCCGCCTTACCTGTGGGATTTCCAATTTCTATAGGCTATTCTCTCTTCCATGTTGGATGTCACGTTCCTCTAGACTATTCCCTCTTCCATTATCGTCGTGGGTGCTACTGGTACGGTATAAATTTCTATAGAACTCCTCAGCCACTTCAACTGTCTTATCCATTTTAGTAATGATATTCCCGGCTTTGTCTCTTACCGCATACATCTGATTCTTGCCTATTCCTAGTTTCTTCTTGACTGCTTTTAGGCTGCCTCCGTTCTTGAGAGCATACTCATTTCTATCCATATTAAGCTTCCTTATGTCAGCTGTCTTACGCTTGCTGATTCACTTGGAAAGTTCTGCCAGTTCTATTCTAGCTGATGTAGCTGATGTCGACATACATCAAACATGTTGAGTTATTACAAGAATGACACATTAACATAAAATACCTTACACAGTAAATCCTCCATTTAGCAACAATAAAATGAAAGGTTAATAGAATGCAGTGGTTAGTGAAATGAAGAAACTGATGAAGTGGTTAGTGCATTTTTTTCAGTAACATCTCCAACGCTCCGAGGCAACTGTGCACTTAACCAATTACCCACATCCATGCTAACTGCACGCGGTGTCGCTCAAACCCAATTAATGCTGTGGTGATATTCTTCCGTATGTAGAAGTTTCGAAATTTCTGAAAACTGCCACTTACCGAGAACCTTAGGAAGCACTTCGCAGGCAACATATGTGCTCCAGCCTTAAATATCAATATTACGAAGCAAAACAGACAAAAGTGAGATGTGCAATGAAAGTTCTCAAATTCTGCATCTATTGAGGGGAAGTACGTATGCATGGATGCCAAAGTCAGTTTGCCACCGGATAAATACAAAAATTCGTTGGGCCGCAACATTCATATGGAGCCGGATTACCCAGCGAAGCTCTTTAGGCTGCATACATGAGCTGCATACATTATGAAATCATACAGCTGTCGACGCCCCTCCGCTTGTTCCTCCTGCGTGTGCGCGCTGCGCCGCCTCGTCATTTCCGGATGCCTCGCAGTGCTCTAACGCGCTCATCCCAGTTTTATATATGCCATGTATGACGTCACACTACAGCAGCACCACAACATTACGCCGACACAAGCACCACAGCGGTCACCTCCGACGCACGTGACGTCGTAACCACAGAAGCGCAAGGCATGTAAACGGCACGTGCGCAGGTGCCGTCGACACTCTCTTTTTCCCTCTCCCCTACCCGTCTCCGTTGCTGCAGCGCTGTCGCCACACTCTTTCCCCCTCTTCCCTACCTGTCCCCATTCCTGTCCACGTGCTGTGTCCCCAATGCGGACGTAAGCCGCCCACGCTATCCCCCATGTGAACGCATGCGTTGGATGCATACGGGGGCTAGAGGTAAAAAGCTTCACTGTATGGCAATTTTATTAAAATTCCAGCTCTTCACATTTCCTGTTCGCAACGACGACGAGAGCATTTACACGCGGTTTGTTGTAGGCAACTAAATATATAAAAATAATGTGCACTACGGGAACGCCACCTCAAGGCATCGCTCGTTCTAAAATGCGCCGGGACGAAATTTACGGGGTATATTCGGCACACCTGCAAGAGAAGATAACTCTTGTGTCACCGTTTCGGCATCTACCTCTCCCTAGAGATTGCACTGTGTTCTTCGAATTTGAACGTCTTTTGGTAGATCGAGCTACTTGCGTTTCGCATCCTCGTCTTTGTCACGCAACGCCAATACAATCAATGTAACCTTCAGCCAAGAAGGTTCCAATCATACCATTCTTAGAGTAATAATAATGTTTATTTTTATGGGGAGGCGCGGAACTTATCAAGGAGGCGCATATATGAATACCTCTGTATTCATATTGGCGCTCACATATACACTCCCCTGTATCATTTTATATTAAAGTTCCAGGATTAAAGCGTTTTTGTTCAGCGGCGCATCTCGTTTCCTTAGTTCGTGCAATTTCCCTCTTTCGCAGTGGAAAGAAGAATGTGACGCATGGCTCACAAAAGCGAGTCAAGCTTCTGTTGAAATAGCTCGAATACATAGCCCTTTGTAAGTGCAGCGAAAACATCGGCACGCCGAACGTCTGCTGCTGCAGTTCAAAGCACGGCGCATAAACTCGCCGACAAAAAGCCGTGAAGCGTGAAAACAAAATATAAAGGCTGGTATTACGCCTAGTATGCCCCGGCATGTTTGATTTTGTCCGCGCTCGTTTTAGAAAGACGAACACGAATATTTTAATGGGTAGCATTCGTTGGCGAGTACCGCAGCAATTTTGGGAGCAATATCGTGTCTGTAACGCAAACAGCGTCACTCCTTTTTCGTAGGAATACATAGGGCTCAATAGAAAATATTAGATTCTCCCTAATATTAGAAATATTAGGGAGTGAGTCTACCTACATTTGGGGGCGATATGTGGGTGGGCCAACCTAAATTTGGAGGTGATATGGGGGTGCACCAACCTGAAATTTGGGAATATGGAGGTGGGCCAACTTAAATTTCGGGGTGATAAGGGGTTGAGCCAACCTTAATCTAGGGCAGAGATAACTTTAAATTTGGGGTACGTCAACCTAAATCTGGGCGTGAGTGAAGACTAAATTTGGGGTTCGCAAACCTAAATTTGGGGGGCGCTAATTTAAATTCTATTCTGTGTCAACCTAAATTTCATGTGGGTTAACCTATTTATGTTGTGTTATGGGGGTGGGCCACCCTACGATTGGGATTGACAAAAGGTTGGGCAAACCTGAACTTGAATGCGTTATGGTGGTGGGCCGACCTGAATTTGGGGGTAATACGTGGTTGGGCAAAGCTGAATTGAAGGTTAGGCTACGTGAAATTATGGGTGGGCCAAAATAAATTTGGAGGTAGGTAAACTAATTTTGGGGTCGGCGTACCTAAGTTTGGAGTTGGGCCAATTTGCAATTAGCGGTGAACTAGGCTAAACATAGGGGAAGAAAAGTACGAGCCGAGCCAAAGAAGGCTACGCGTTACGTAGCAATGCTCTGCATTTTTTGGCGGTGTTTGTTATCTGTCTCTTCTTGAACTATAATTCTGGCAACAACTCCAGAGTGCCCGTTTAGAAATATTCAAGCAGTGTTTCGGACTGGCATAATATGATGTCCCGAATTAGAAAGGAGCTCTGTTTCATATGCCCCCAGGAGAACTGCCGGTTGATAATGCGGCGGCCATCAAGTACTCTGACGCTCATGCTCAAAAACACCGTATAAGTTTTCGTACCCTAAACGATTCTTCATTTTTAAACATTTTTGATAGATATGGTGACCACACGCGATCTTTTGTTTTTTCATTTTTAGAAAGCTTAGCGGATATAACCGAGCTTATATGTCCTTAATGTGTATTTTAATCACTAAAATGACATTCTGTTGCCTTGTCATCTTGTCTGTCACCATATCTTGTAATCATGTGATCGCTTCTATGAAAATGAAGGAAGCGATAGTGTTGTATTTTCATCCAAGTTTACCTCAATTTCACAAATTAATCTGTAGCTGCCGCATTTTTTGTAAAATTAGACTCCGGCTTTTCAAGCCAGCGCGAATGATTCCCAGTGTTGCAGTTTCCTTGTGTGTGAGAAAAAAAAATTGTCTACCGCATCCTATCTACTGCTTTCCCCCTTTAACCAGTGTGATCCTTGTTATATATCAACGTTGAACAGACTTACGAATCCGCGAGTGAAATTGAAAACAAACTTTTCATTCGATTAAGGTAACCTACGCTTCTCGAAAAACTGTCCGACCGAGTACAAGTTTAGTGAAGACTTTGCAGTTTCTGCGGGCTTCCGCCTACGGGGAAGAGGTAAGACGTCTGTGGATTTGACCGTGGTTGTGTGGATGTCTCATTTGGGTTTCTCTCCAGCAGCCGTTGGTTTTCTGAAACCCAAGATTGCTAGCGAAATAGCCCTTTGAACCCGTGTTCTTGTCCTCGCAAGTAGAAGATGCGTTGTTTTGCCTCCCACTTCTGTCAGAGGCAAAACTGCCTTCTTCATCGTAGTATCTTCTTCTTATAGTTATAGCTGCGCGCATACTAAGAATGAGCTCCTCTATTAGGCAATGTTTAATAAAATAGGAAGCTAAATGGCCACGCAATGCCTTCTTTATCGTAGTATCTTCTTCTTATAGTTATAGCTGCGCGCATACTAAGAATGAGCTCCTCTATTAGGCAATGTTTAATAAAATAGGAAGCTAAATGGCCACGCAATGTCGTGGTCAAAATAGCATATGATGCTTAGCTTCCTTCAGTCACATGACTTTGCACGCTAGTGCTATTGAGTATAAGCAGAACATCTTCTTGACCTTCCAATGCAAGTGGGCACTTTCCAGATGTCTGACATATTGAGCTACGTAACACATGCTAGTAAAGTGCGCGAAGCTAATCAGATTGCCGCAAGCCAGAAAATCAACTGCAAAAGACCCGTGCTGCGAATTACTTATGCTGCAAGCCACTCGCACCGCTTTGTCTGAGGGTACCTCACGTTGGAATAAACTTGAACGGGGCGGTCACAGTAACACGGTGCCTCCACAGACATCTGGAAACGAAGCGCTTGCACAAGTAGGCGCGAAGAATACGCCGTAGCTCGAAACCATATTGAAGGGGCTAGTAATTGTACATGTAAAACAGATGCAAACAAAAGAAATCGAACTAACTCACAACAAGTTCTCTCTATGTACTGAATTCATGTCAATTTCAACACCCGTTGACAAGAACGTGGTGATAACAATGGTGGTAGCATACTTCTAGGCGAACGTTTTCGTTGCAATCAAATGGACGAAAACAGCACTTCAATAAGAGGCACTGCTTGCTTCCATTCTTATGTCACCTACATTATTCAGAAAATGAATGGTAAATATTTAAATACATTTCTGCAGCATATTTGTATTATGTGCAAGATTCGTAAAAACGCATGCAAATAGAATCACACTTGAGTCACGGCCACAATCAGTTTCTAGCATCGTCAGACATGGCTACGGCTAACCACTTGGGTCTAGGACATCCTCGGCTGAATCACATTGATCCACAAGCCAATGCAGCCTAATTATCTCTCGGAACCGATGTTTTCAGCTGTCTACTCTGTGCAATGAGGTCTTATTCTGTACACAGGATGTCTTCCGACCCTAATTTCTCTATTTCTTTCCCGTTCTATGCATGCCGGTCCTGTATCTTTTTTTTTTTAGCATTGAACTCGCAAGTACGACGTGCCAACAACAGTGAACCGTCTTTCCAGTGCAGTATCTGCCACCTCACTTGCAGATAGGGTTAATTGCAATATTTTGCGCGTGGTCTGCAGCTT